>NC_056743.1:1256047531-1256347531 GCF_019279795.1 Protopterus annectens
GTTATTATAACTAGCACTAATGGTACTGATCACTGCGCACTGTACAAATGGTGATAGATAATACCATATGACAAATACAAGTGTGTCTGATATGTGCAGAAATGTCTAATGTACACTGTAAGTTGACCATGCACCACTCAGCATAGCCCAGAAGTAACACTACATGCATCAGATATTACGTGTGACTTTTCATTGTCATGAAGTGAATATAATGGCCCATAGCTGATCATCACCATCTTGTAACATGCACTAGCTTGCTGGCTGCATTACTACTATCAGTGATTGGCTGTGGCAGTTGTGTGCCACACTGACATGTGAACATGCTCATACTGATGGGCATCCAGACACATCCAGACAATGGAAATGGGCTTTCAGAAGGCCCAGCACTTGCTAAATGATTATCCAAGTCTTGGACAGGGTGGTGTTAAAGCATTTCACATCATCTCCCTTAAGGTTATGGACTGGTATCAGTAGCCATGGTTTGAGTGGGTAACCTGTGCCATGTGGAAAACAAAAACAGACTGAGCTTGTTATTGGTCATTGTTTGATCAGTGTTCTACCCAGGCAAACAAATTTAAATAAATGAATAAATAAAACTGGGAGAGGCAACATTACAAAACAGAGGGTGATTACTCAATACTACCATTGAAGCACGATGGATACAAAAATAAGTACAGCTAACAACATTAGACTACTTTGCACTTAACAGCTAGGGGACCATGAGGAATCCTTCCATCCAAAAAGAGGAAGCTAAGTGCGCTTGTGTGACAAATGTGAGAAGTGTGGACACTGCCAAGATGCTTGGCCAACTCGTAGGTGATGCACCCCCATGCATCACACATTAACTGACAGTTCACAGGCTAATGGCCCTGGATCCTTTACAAGCCTAGCCCATAGGATTACCCTGGCATCGTGCCACCCGACCTTAGTTCCTAGTGTCTCTGTTGAGTAGAGCCACTGGAGTGATCCCCGGGGTGAATTTTCTATTTCCCATCCACTCATCAAGATTTCTGTTCAAGAGGGCCAGTGAGGTGCTCTGCTTGACATGTATGGGAAGTCTGTTCCATAGCACGGGCAGTCTCTGGGTTATGAACCTGTCCCTCCAGCATGTTCTGTTGATCGTGGTAATGAGGTTGAGGTCTCTGGAGTGTGTGGTACAGAGGGATTGGGATTTCTTTAGATGTAGCATTTCTAACAGAGCTGGGTCAGACATGGCTTTGTAAGTCAAGCAGAGATCGCCTCTAAGTAGGGTGATATGAGACAGAGAATAGTTGGAGTTTTTTGAGTCGGTCCATATAGGAGAAGTGTTTAAGGCCTAGGATCCTCTTTGTGAGGTACTTTTGTGGCCTCTCCAGTTGTTGCAGGTGTCTAGTGAGGTGCATGCCAAATGGGGCATTGTACTCGGTGATTGGCCTAATGAGGGAAGAATAGAGGGAGTCAATGACCTCTTTCTTCCTGGATGCAAAACCCTTAGTAATGAGATGTGCCACACAGAAGGACTTTCTGACCACAGTGGCAATGTGGTGGTCAAAAGAGAGGTTGCTGTCAACCTGTGTTCCCAGATCTCTTATAACACCTTCTGTGTTCAGTGGACTACCATCAATGTGGTAATTCAAGGGAACCAGGTTTTACCCAAGAAGGATGATGACACAATTTTTGGCATTGAGCTTAAGGCCATGGTTTTGACGCCAGTCATTGGTATCATTGAGGCCTTTCTGTAGGATGCCATGAACACTTGGGGAGATAATAATAGCTCCCAACTTGCAATCGTCTGCAAACTTTGTCAGCCAGAGTCTCTTCGTGTTGGTGGGGACTTCAGAGAAGTAGATACCAAACATAAGAAGACCCAGGACTGAACCCTGTGGGAGTCTACTCGTGACTGGTTGGCAGTTTGACTTGGAGTCAGCTACTTTCACACTGTGGGTTCTATTTGTGAGCCAGTTTGCAACCCACATAGTGCTATAGGGGTTGATGCCTAGCTTAGTGAGTTTTTCTATGATTCCTGAGTGGGGAATGGTATCAAAGGCCTTGGCCAGATCAAGGTAGGCTGTATGAGTCACCTTGCCTTCATCCACAGCACTGGTGACTGACTCAGAGAAGTCGACCAAGTTGAGCAGGCATGATCTACCCTTCACAAAACCAAACTGTGTAGGATCCAAAGTTTGGAGATTCCCTATATCCTTGTTGATTAGGTCCATGATGATGCATTCCATAGCTTTGCATTTCAGACTTGTCAGGCTAATTGGGCGATAATTCTCGGGGTCTGTAGTCACTCCTCCTTTGTGGAGAAGGATGACTGTAGCAGTGCGCCATTTGGTAGGGACAATGCCTGAGGTGAGGCTGTGACTGAACAGGGCACACAGGTGAAGTGCCAGTTCACTCTGTAGTTCATATAGAACACAGCCAGGGATATTGTCAGGTCCCATAGAAGCTGTATTCTTGGCATTGGACAGTGCTGTTTTAACCTGTGCAGCAGTAATACTGGGTGCCTGGCAATCTACTGGTATTGTGATTGGTCCTTTGGGGGGGGAGAGGGGTAAAGTTAGCAATGAATCTGTCAGCCAGTATATTGGCAATATTTGTTGGCTCGGTATAGGAGGTACCATTGTGTAGTAGCTCAGAGCAAATCTGGGTATTGCCGTGGAGATTCTTTACATAACTATAGAAGGTCTTGTGGCTGTCTTTACTATCTGCTGCAATTCTGTTTTCATAGCTAGCTTTAGAGGATTTGATGAGGGATCTCAACCTTCTGTTGAGGCTGATAAGGGAGTTTTTCCATTCTTGGGACTTTGCCTTATTCCGCATCAGTTTCCTCCTTCTGTTGTAGTGTTTGTTTATGGCAGGGGACCACCAGATTGGCTTCCTTTTTTTTTGAGGAGAGCATATTAGTTCTATTGGGTATGGTGAGATCCATGCATTTGTGTACGTGTTCGTTAAGTGCATTGGTGTAAGATTTGGCGGTTATGCAACTATTCTCCATTTGCATGGGCGCCGTGAAGTTAGCCACGTGTTTTTTTAGGATCCCAAAGTTAGCTTTGGAGAAGTTTTTCATGGTGGTTACCTTTGTTGGGGGGGGGGGGGGGGCGTGAGGAGATGTGGATTTTCAAGGTGATTAGTTTGTGGTCGGATCTAACGAGGGAGGAGTTGACTATTGGTGTAGAGCAATGGTCGCCCATGTTAGTAATGACCAGGTCAAGGATGT
The DNA here is from genome assembly GCF_019279795.1 of Protopterus annectens. Classification (NCBI taxonomy): domain Eukaryota; kingdom Metazoa; phylum Chordata; order Ceratodontiformes; family Protopteridae; genus Protopterus; species Protopterus annectens. Next base: position 1,256,050,734 of record NC_056743.1, read on the forward strand.
TGCTACCTCTAGGGAGGGTAAGAACGATCTAGTCCAGAGCATTGGAATTAATGAATTCCAGAAAGCATTGGGCAAGTGTATTGGTACATGAATAGTTTTCCCAGTTAATGGAGGGGTAGTTGAAGTCGCCCAGTATGAGAGTGTTAGGTTGGACCCTAATATTCTCCAGGGTGGTTAGGAACATGGAGTGTGAGTCGTGGGACATGGTTGGGGATCTATAGCAGGCTATGACCTGAATCGCTGTCTTACCCAGTGTTAGCTGCACCTGAAGTATCTCAGATGCGTCATGTTGGGCTACCAGTCTGGAGGTGTGCGCATCCTTTATGAATATGGAAACACCACCACCTTTGGAGCTTCGGTCCAAGTTCTGGGGCCAAAAGGTGTGGAATGAGTTATAGCCTGGTAGTGCAGGGGTGCTTTCTGCTGCCTTGAACCAGGTCTCTGTTACAGCACAAATGTCTATGTTCTCCATTTTAAGGAGTGCTTTGAGTGAGTGCATTTTGAGATTTAGATTTCTAGCGTTGAGCAGCATGACTCTCAGATTGCATTTGTTTGTAGCTGTTACAGTGGTAATTTGGTCTTTGGAACACTGCCTAAAAAAGTCACTATAGGGGTGGCAAGAGCCTTCAGAAGCCCAGGGGTGACAGATGCAGGCCATCTCTGGCAAAGTATCAAGGTATGTCAGTCATGTCATTCAAGCAGACAGATACTGGATCCCCTTAGAATGATACCAGAAACTTAGCTAATTGTTAAAATCAACAATTTTCTGCTTGTACTGTGGTATCGTTCTGGGTGATTGTAGGATGCTGCTCAGGGCTAGGGTCATATCCGCCTGGGCTACATAATCCAAGATCTCCTCCATGTCTCTTTTCATGTAGTCCAGGGAGGTACGTTTCAGGTCATTCACACCCACATGTACAATGACAGAGTCATATTTGTACCTGTTGTTGAGGGACCTGAGTGCATGCATTATGTGGTGGATCCTGTCACCTAACAGGAACCTGACTGTTGCTTTCTCCATATTCAGCCTAGTGAGTGGGACATCAGTGTGCCTCACTATCACGTCACCTATGACTAGTGTGTTGGGCATGCTGTTTTGCCTTAGGGGCTTTGGTTGAGTGGCACACTGTTTAGGAGAGTTATGTGTCTCATCATTAGTATTGTGTTGTGGTGGTCAGGTGTGTTTCTACCTTGGAGGCCTCTGCAGTTTGTGTAGATTTTTATTGAGAGCTTCCACAAAGGTGGGTGTGTGTTTTGTGTTTTTATGTGAAGGCAGTGCTGGTGTGTGTTCTGGAGGGCTATGTGTTCCATGTGGTGTGGTGCAAGTGTTGACCTTCTCCTCTTGACCAGCTATTCAGGTCTTGGCTGGAGAGTGCGTAGCTTCCCATTTGGATGTATAAGTGCATCTCTCACAAGTCTGAGTGTTGGGAGGTAAGAGGAGAGGGTTGTCAGTGTACATGAGGCAGTTGCTACATTGCCTCAGGATGCCCAAGTTCACCAGGTTAATAGGAGAATGCACAGGGAACTGACCTTTAGACATGCCTGGAGGGGTGGGCATTAATAAATACTGGAGCTGTTTCCTTGTAGAACGTTTAGTGCTGGTAGCACTTTTGTGTGCTACAATAATTGCTACAAGAAGCCTGATAAAGTGCTAAACTAATAAGCTAGTAAAAGTGCAGGAGAGGAGAGAACTAGCAGATCTAAGGGAAAATTTGAAGAGCAGACTTTGGCACCGCTCAGAAGCTTACAAACAGTCCTGGATACAGCAAATCTGTATCTGGACTAGATTACTTACAAGAAAGGTGGGAAACAAGAGCAGATATGGACTTTTAATCCAGAAAGTTGAAAGACATGGAAAAAACTGCCCAAACAGCCAATAAGCTACTATTTCTGGGCCAGAAACCACTCCTCCTGTGATAGATAGGCTACCTAGTGCTTACCACTCCCACTGATAAGCTAGAAGGCTTCCCTCCAACACAGAAAGTCTTGGGGGGCTCAGAAGCTTATAAACAGTCCTGGATACTGCAAATCTGTACCTGGACTAGACTAGTTACAGAAAAGGCAGGAAACAAGCACAAATGCAGGCTTTTAAACCAGAAAGATGAAAGAGATGGAAAAACTGCCCAAAGGGCAAATAATCTACAATTTCTGGGCCATAGACCAATCCTCTTGTGGTAGATAGGCTACCTAGTGCTTACCACTCTCACTGATAAGCTAGAAGGCTTTCCTCCAACACAGAAAGGCTTGGGGGCTCAGAAACTTACCAACAGTCCTGGATGCAGCAAATCTGTATCTGGACTAGACTAGTTACAGGAAAGACAGGAAACAAGCACAAATTTGGGCTTTTAAACCGAAGAGTAGAAAGAGATGGAAAAACTGCCCAAATGGTCAATAAACTACAATTTCTGGGCCAAAAACCACTCCTCTTGTGCTAGATAGGCTACCTAGTACTTACTACTCCCACTGATAAGCTAGAAGGCTTCCCTCCAACACAGAAAGGCATGGAGGGCTCAGAAGCTTACAAACAGTCCTGGATACAGCAGATCTGTATCTGGACTAGACTAGTTACAGGAAAGGCAGGGAACAAGTGCAAATGCGGGCTTTTAAACCAGAAAGTTGAAAGAGATGGAAAAACTGCTCAAACGGCCAATAACTACAATTTCTGGGCCAGAAACCACTCCTCTTGTGGTAGAGAGGCTGCCTAGTGTTTACCACTCTCACTGCTAAACTAGAAGGCTTCCCTCCGACACAGAAGGGCTTGGGGGGGCTCAGAAGCTTACCAACAGTCCTGGATACAGCAAATCTGTATCTGGACTAGACTTGTTACAGGAAAGGAATGATAACTCTTCGTGTTCTGGTACAGCCAAAAGGGTACAATCTGTCGCACCAAAAACCTCATGAAAGTAAACCATTCCATGGCTGGCATGCATGTTACTGGCTCAGGCGTATGGTTACACTGGAAAATAGACATGCTTGCCCACATTTGCTAAGAGTATAATGAGGAAATACTGAAGTATTCTTGAGGCAGACGCCTGTGGGATAACCATTGTGCCCCCATTTTGCCTCTGAAAGGTCCCTGTGGTAAGCATAGTGAGGGCTATGCATACTTTGCCATCAACGGAATTCCTCAAGTTCCCATTTGTGAACAATACAAACTTACCAGAACACATATTATATCCCTGCCTACTCTAAGCCTCTAAGCCTCTTCAATAATTCCTGCTCAGCAAAGTTGAGGTGAATTATCCTTTGCCTATACCTTCTTCTCCTAGGCTGGTGAGCACCACTCCAAGCCCAGGGTTTTGGCATAACCAAAACAAGCAATTCACAGTGGGAAACAGACAGTGTTTCAGCAAAAGTGAGTATCTTCATAGATTGCAAAGTAGATAGAAAAGGAGCTAATTTGCTTTATATAACTTATCTGCGCACAGCTTATTTGCACATCAGAAAGGTAGTTAAGAAACATATAAAGGTAAAAAGACCACCTTATTTGCGTAAGACAGTTGCAGATTGTTCACACATTCCTTAATTACAACTCATTATTTCCTCATTTGCATGTCTTTTTCAAACCAGTTCTAACAGCTTTGCTTTGATGTAGATGCTGCCCTGAATCTTGTCTGGGCTGCACGTAGCAGCTCACACAAATATCCTCTGCACTTAAGCTTAATGACTATGAATACCTTCCCTTACCTTAATTTTCTGTTTAGTACTACAGACTTTATATGAGGGGAAAGTAAGGTTTCTTAGAGGAGTTCCAAGAAGATTGACTGGCAAACTATGTGATTAGAGAGAATGCATGATTAGAGTACACTAAAAGCCTTTCTTGACCTGTTTTAGTCAACAAGTAGGAAGATGTAGAAAGAATGTGATCAGGTCATATAAAATTCAAATATGCAGGCCATAAGTGACTTAATGTTTTAGGGTAAACTAGGCGACCATGAGGGAACATAAAGGGATAAATGGTGGTGGAGCATTTAAACTGTGGTGGAACGTCTTCACTGACACAGCTGCCACTTTACTAAATAGCCTACGGCAGAAAAGGTAGTACATGTAGCACTTTCAGAAGCAAGGCGATAGCTGCATTTGGTAGATGGTGGACAACAGAGGCGCGTGACAAGTTTCACCTACACATGTATGTTTGTATGTGTTATTTCTGTTGTGATTTATGTACGTTCACAAATGAGAGTGCTTCAGCTGTTTCCTGTCTTACTTATTCTGTCTGTCTCTTCTAAGGAATAGGCCAGGAAGGATGGTGTTGAAGTTTGACATTTTTGTGAAGAGTTATATTTTTGCAGTTGCATAAGTTGCATTGCTCAAAGTATATACAGACAGAATTTTTCAAATGCCTATGAATATTAATTAGTACTTGCTTCTCCTGTCAAGGAAAATGCCACTGCATATAAGAATGTACCTTAAATGCATGTGCATTAGTTGAAGGAGTCTTCAGAAGAGAGGGAATAAAGAGTTACCTGTGAACCTAAGCTACTGGGTGAGAGCTGCTTTATAACCAGGTGTTGACTGTTGAGAAATACTGGAATATCCATGCCTGATGTATGCTGAGTGAGACAAGTCTCTTCAAGGGTAATATTCGTTAGCATAGCAATAGATGTAGCCATTGATGGTGGTGGGGTCCTTAGATATCCAGTATGCACAAAGTTGGGGTTCGCTCAGTAAATGGGTTATGTGATCATTTATAGGGTCCGATGGATGAGCACAGAGGATGACAGGCTGTAGGGTTTATACAGTATTTCCCTGCTCTTCCCGGCTATGTGTAGATGGAGACCGACACTGAGAATCATGTTATAAGCAGGAGGAGGTAATGTGACAACATCTCAGAGCAACAGAAAAGTTTATTACATTTCATGTCCTTATTTTTATTGTAGTCTTTCCTAAGGTTAAACGTCATGGGCTACACATTCCAGTTTTCAGAGATACACTGTAGCACTAACTGGGAAACCGACATACAGAAACTTGTACAGTATGCAGTTGGTGGTATGGGATTTAAACCCTGGCATCTTAATGAGGTTATCTAGTAGGTGATCAACTGAAGCTCTTAGCTGTACTGAAGTCAGCGCTTCTAGTTGTTAGTAACTTGCCTGAATATCTATTTGCATCGATGCATGGAGCATGCATCAAGCACTGTATAAGCTTTACTTATTTCCCATACAGTATCCTCCCTAAAATTCTGTCACTTTGGGGTACCTTTTTTACTTAATTCCAGTTATACTGCATGTGTTTGTCAGATTACTGTCAATACTGCTGTTGAGTTTAGCATTATATTGCTGTTATCTTGGTTTTGACAGGCTGTATACATTCCTGCTAGATTTCTTGAGATAGTCACATTCTGTGAATTCCTTTTTTTGCTGAACATTCCCCAGACTGTTTCACTTTGGCTGTATTTTTATTAAAAGCATGCTTGCATGTGGGCCCTGGGATGGAAAAACATGAAGTGGGCCTCAGATGGCTGTCATAGATGAGATGTTACAGAACATGCCTTAATTGGTAATGTGCACAGGAGGGAATGTGTCCATGAGGATTCCTAATATACAGGGCTGTGTACACTGCCTTTGTGATGATGATGATGATGATGATGATGATGATGATGATGATGATGATGTACAGCAGTGTGAGAACTGCAACCTGAAACTGACACTGACTGGAGCACTTGTTATGCACAGGTACATGCATGCATACTGAATTAATATGAATTAAATATAGCAACATAAGCACTGCCACCTGAACCCTGCCACTGACTGTAAGGTACCTCATGCCTAAGACAAATCTGTTGTCAGTAATGTCACAACTTATGACCCAAATTTCATGGTGGTAGAATTTCCAATCTTAACTTATACAACTATTAACCATCTCTTTTGTCAATCAAAGTGTGTCAACAAAATACATGTCAAACAAAGTCATACTTTGCGGGCAGTGCCAGTTAGCTACGGTTAAATTATTCCCGGCTCCACTAAATCTCCTGTTCAGTTTTTCCCTTGAAACTAGTCCAACTCTCAACCTAAGCACTCAAAAAGCATCTTACAGCCCAGCACTTGCTCAGACCTAATAGCAAGCACTAATATAGCCTAACACTGATTGCCCAGCAGGGCAAGGCTCTTTATTCACCTCTCACCAACCAAGCGACTAAGCAGCTCACCCTACTATTCAGACATGACTAAAGGGCAAGGGCAACTTGAGGTGCACTCTCCAGTCCAGCTGGTGAATCTGGGTATCCTGGGGCAATGTTACAACTGCCTCATGTACACAGACAACCCTCTCCTCCTATCACAAAACACTAACATATGCAAGAGATGCAATTATACAGCCAAACTGGAAGCTAAGCTATCTCCACCCAAGACTGGAACAGACAGTCAAGAGGAGAAGGTTAACACTTGCACCACAACTGCAGCCGCACACAGACTTACTAAAACAGCACTGGCAAAAAATACACATAAATACACAAAATCATACTCGGAGGCTCTAAATAAAAACCTGCAAAAGCATCAGAGACCTCCAAAGCAGACACCCAAACAACCTGCACTTCCTGTCACAAACCAGACAACACATAAAACACAAAATCAGTGTGCCATACAATCACAGCCCTTAAGGTGAAATAATATACCTAACACACTAGTAATAGGTGACTCTATAGTCAGGCACACTGATGTCTCACTCACTAGGCTGGACAAGCAGAAGGTTACTGTTAGCTACCTGTCAGGAGCCAGAATCCACCACATAACACTAGCACTCAGGTCACTCCAGAACAAATACAAATATGACTCTGTCATTGTTCATGTTGGTGTGAATGACCTGAGACGTACCTCCCTGGACTACATGAAAAGAGACATGGAAGAGCTCTCTGATCATGTATCCCAGGCTGGTATGACCCTGACCCTGAGTAGCATCCTGCCCTCATCAAGAATGATACCTCAGTATAAAGAAAAAATGATCAATTTCAACAATTGGCTAAGCTTCTGGTGTCATTCAAAGGGGATCCAGTGTCTGTCAGCCTGGGACGACATACTCGACAAGCCACATTGCTTCACAAGAGACTGCTTGCACCTGTCACCCCTAGGCTTTTGAATACTGGCCAAGGCTCTTTCTGCCCCCATAGTGCCTTTTTTAGGCAAGGCTCAAAAGTCAAACCCACCTCCGTAAACAGCACAATTAACAAAAAACTGAGGGTTATGCTACTCAATGCCAGGAGTTTAAATCTCAAAATGCACGCACTCAAAGCACTCCTCAGTATGGAGAATGTTGACATCTGTGTAGTAACTGAAACCTGGTTCAAGCGTCAAGAGAGCACCCCAGCACTACCGGGCTACAACTCATACCACACGTTTCGGCCACAGAACACGGACTGAAACACAAAAGGAGGGGGTGTATCCATATTCATCAAGGATACCTACACCTCCAGGTTAGTGGTGCAGCATGATACCTCTGAGATCATCCATGTGTAACTAACATCGGGCAAATCTGCAATGCAAATTGTGGCCTGCTATAGATCACCCTCCATGACCCAGGACCACCACTCCACCTTCCTAGAGACACTGGAAAACATGAAGGTCCTACCAAACACCCTGATATTGGGCGATTTCAATTACCCTACCATTCACTGGGAAAACTACTCGAGTACAAATTCCCAGGCCCAGTGCTTCCAGGAATTCATCAACTCAAATGCCCTGGATCAGCTGGTAAACTCCCCTAACACAGGTGAAAACATATTGGACCTGGTCATCACCAACATGGGCGACAGGTGTTCCACACCGGAGGTCAACCCGTCACTGGTTAGATCAGACCATAAACAAATCACTCTGGATGTCCACACCCCACCACCACCCCCAACTAAGGAAACCACAGTAAAAAAGCTTTTCTAAAGCAAGCTTCACCTTACTTAAGACAGAGGTGGTAAGTTTCACAGCCCCCACGCTAAAGGATAATGCTTCCCAAGATGCAGAAACCTTTACAAATGCACTCTATGAGCACCTACAAGGATGCATGAATCATGTCATCCCTAGTGAAACCAAGACTCAGTCCTCTAAGAGAAGGAAATCAGTTTGGTGGACCCCTGCAATAAACAGGTTATACAACAGGAGGAGGAAACTAGTTCAGAAAAAAAGAAAATCCCAAGAAGGAAAAACATCCCTGATCAGTATCAGTAAGCAACTAAGGTCCCTCATGAAATCATCCAAGGCTAACTTCGAAAGAAAAATAGCCAAGGATTCAAAAGATAACCACAAAGCCTTCTTTAGCTATGTTAAGAATCTAAGTGGCAAATTGCAGATATGCACTGAACTAGTGCAAAATAGCACAAAATATACTGAACCTACTGATATTGCCAACATCCTGGCAGATAGATTCAGTGCAAACTTCACCTCCTCTCACCTCCAAAAGGGCCCACAACAATACTGGAAAAGTGTAGTGTCCCAAAAATCACAGACACACAGGTGAAAACAGCCCTTTCAAAAGCCAAAAACACAGCATCAATGGGACCAGATGGTGTCCCAGGCTGCGTCTTGCATGAACTACAGAACGAACTAACCTCCCACCTAAACACACTGTTCAACCTCAGCCTCTCCACAGGCTACATACCCATAGAATAGCACACAGCAATGGTTATCCCTCTCCACAAAGGAGGGGCCACAACTGACCCTGGTAACTATCGCCCCATAAGCCTGACTAGCCTGGTCTGCAAGGCTAGGGAGTGCATCATCATGGAACTCATTAACAAAGACATTGGGAACCTCCAAACACATGACCCGACCCAGTTCGGCTTTGTTAAGGGCAGATCATGCCTACTAAACCTGGTTGACTTCTTTGAGACAGTCACCAAGGCCATAAACAAGGGAAAGGTGGTTCACACAGCCTACCTTGACTTCACCAAGGCTTTTGACACCATTCCCCACTCAGGTATTACAGAAAAACTCACCAGCATGAACATAAACCCCTACATCATGAGATGGGTTGCCAACTGGCTTACAGACATAACTCACATGGTAAGAATAGCGGGCTCCAGGTCCGACTTTAAACCAGTCACAAGTGGTGTCCCGCAAGGCTCGGTCCTGGGACCCCTACTGTTCGGCATATACTTCTCAGAAGTACAGGCAAACACAGGAGGACTATGGCTAACCAAGTTCGACGATGACTGCAAACTGGGAGCCATAATTGATTCTCCAGCTGACATGGACATCCTCCAAAAGGGCCTTACTAAGACGGACACCTGGTGTCAAAGTCATGGCATCAAGCTAAATGCCACAAAAATGCATAGTCATCCCATTTGGGAAAAACAAAACACCCACGAATTACCACATAGGTGGCAGCCCCCTTAATACAGAAGAGGTAATAAGAGATCTGGGGACCCAGGTAGATAGTAATCTCTCCTTTGATAATCATATTGCCAAAGTAGTTAGGAAATCCTTCTATGTGGCCCATCTAATAACTAAAGGGTTCGCATCTAGAAATAAAGAGGTTATAGTGCCCCTCTACTCATCACTCATTAGACCCATCATAGAGTACAATGCCCCATTTGGGATGTACCTCACAAGACACTTCCAACACCTGGAGAGACCACAAAAGTACCTCACCAAGAGGATTACTGTCCTCAAAAATATGTCCTATGCAGCCCAACTGAAAAATCTCCGGCTGTACTCAGTGGCATATCGCTTACTCAGAGGTGATCTTTGCCTGACTTACAAGGCCATGTCCAACTCAGAATTGATGGACATGCTCCACCTAAAGAAATCCAAGTCACTGTGAGCCACGCGCTCTAGTGAGCTAAATCTACCCACAACAATAAATAGAACATGCTAGAGGGATAGATTCCCGTCACAGAGACTCCCCATGTTTTGGAACAAAATTCCAAATTACATCAGGCAGAGCCCCTCACTAACACTCTTCAGGAGAAACCTAGATGAGTGGATGGGTAACAGAAAATACACCCCTGGGATCACTTCATTGGCTCTGCTTGACAGAGGATCAGTTAATTAATCAATGGGGTGGCGAAAGCCGACACACTCTGGCTAGGCTTATAAATGCCCTCGGGCAGATAGCCTGGTACCTACCTGCCTATGAACTTGTACACAGCTAAAATGAGTGCACTCATGTATATATTATAAAATGGATCAAAAATACCTCTGCACCTTTTGTGGAAGTACATCCCCCAAAATGGATCAAAAATACCTCTGATTGTACCTTTTGTGGAAGTACAACCCCCCCCCCCCCCCATCTGGGACTACTTCCAATACCCAAACCTAATCAACATATATCACTTAGCCAGCATCCGGAGTGAATTCAGACATTGCAAACATGGCTTCTGCCTCTTGTTTCTCTTGTGCTTAGGAGTTCAACTACATTCAGTTTGCCATATTTATTACTGCTTGTTGGTAGCCTCACTAAATTGATGACGGTATTCTACTGAATTTCTGCTTTATTTGTGCTGCCTGTTACTGTTGTGATTTGTGAGCTACTGTTTCAAAGCAATCTACCGATTAACTATATTTCATTGCTATCTACTGCAATTCATTACTGTTTAACTGCATTTTACCGCATTTCATTGCTGTTTAACTGCATTTTACCGCATTTCATTGCTGTTTAACTGTATTTTTTCATATTCTGAGTTCTATTCTTTTGACTATAAATGATTAATCTATGTCTCATTGTGATTTTTTTCTTACTGGGTTCTTAACCTTAAAATTGAGTAGCATGGTCTAGATACAGGCCTGCTGCATCCAAAGCTTCAGCTGCATGGTTTTAACCCTTTTTGAGGTATTCCAGCTACAATTTTTTCTTAGTAGCACTTGTGTTATCATCTGGTAGTATTACTCTTAGATCTTCCTCCCTTTACCCTCTTAGCTCTTTCAGTTTCTGACAAATATGGATGGACAATTTCCTACATTTTCTCCTGCCAGTCTGGTTGATATGGGCATCCTGAGACAGTGTAACAACTGCTTCATGTACATGGACAACCCTCTAGTACTACCACCTTGGAAAACAATTTGTGAGAGATGCAATTACATCAAACACTTAGTGTCATTGCTCTCTCCCCCACAAACCAGTATATCTGGCACTGAGAAGGTTGGAAACATGAACACCACACCTCAAACACCACCCACACCTACACAACACACTCCCACATATGCGGAGGTCCTCAACAAAAGCATATCCAAACAAAAGAGACCTCCAAGGCATAAATGCACACAAACTCTACTGCCCACCACACCACACACCACACATAGTCCACACACCTGTGTCTCACAGCCACTAAGACCTAAACATAAACCCAACATATTAGTCAGGAGACTCCATTGTGAGACACACAGATGTGCCTCTCACCAGGCTGGATAAGAAGAAAATCACGGATAGTTGTCTATCGGGTGCCAGAATCCACCATATTACCAATGCACTCAAGTCTCTCAACAGGTCCATGTTGGAGTGAATGACTTGAGACATACCTCCCTGGATTATATGAAGAGAGACATGATCGAGCTCGCTGAGTATGTGTCCCAGGCAGGTATGTTTCTAGCCTTAAGCAGCATTCTACCGTCATCCAGAATGATGCCTCAATACAAACAGAAAATGATTGACTTTAACAATAGGCTTAGTTTATGGTGTCATTCCAAGGGGATCCAGCACCTGACAGCCTGGGATGACATGATTGACAAGCCACGATGCTTTGCCAGAGATGGCCTGCATCTGTCTCCCTTGGGTTTCAGGTTTCTGGCAAAGGTTCTTGCCTCCCCCATAGTGCCTTTTTAGGCAATGTCATGAGGTCAAAACTACCAACATGAAAATTTCATCAAAATGTAAATTAAAGGTCTTGCTGCTAAACGCTAGGAGTCTAAACATGAAACTGCACTCATTGCAAGCATTCTTAACCCTGGAAGAAGCTGACATTTGTGCAGTCACAGAAACCTGGTTCAAAGCTGCGGAGAGCACCCCAACCATACCAGGTTACTCATCCTATCATTCATTCAGACCCCAAACTGTGGCAGCAAAACAAAAAGAGGTGGAGTTGCAATATATATAAAAGACATACACACCTGTAGGCTGGTCAGACAGTATGGTGTACAGGAAATACTCCAGGTGCAGTTAATAATTGACAAGACTCCTGTTCAAATCATAGCTAGCTACAGGCCTGCAGCTCTGACTCAAGATGCCTACTCCACCTATCTGGACCTCTTCGAATCTGTCAAGATTCAACCCTTTACCCTGATCCTGGGTGACTTTAACTATCCAACCATAGGTTGGAAGAAATACTCATGGCAAAACACAAATGCCCAGAGATTCCTTGATTTTGTCAATGCACATGCCTTGGACCAGTTGGGTGACATCTCCACAAGAGGTGAAAATATCTTGGACTTGGTATTAACCAACATGAGTAACCACTGCAGCATCCCTACAGTGTCATCATCCCTGGTAAGATATGACCACAAAGCAGTCACTTTCGAGGTCACCATCTCCCCGACCCCCCCCCCCAAGCTAGGGTCAAACAGAAAACTTTTCCAAAGCTGATTACAACCTCCTGAGGGATGGTACAAATGGCTTCATAGCCCCCTCTCCCTCCACAGGAACTGGCACATATGTCCAAACCTATACCAAAGTACTATATGAGCATTTATAGCTACATGGAATCAGGAATACCAGACAGGATGAGATCTTCCACCTCAAGGAAGAGTAAACCTGTCTGGTGGACATCTACAATAAATAAACTCTATAATAAAAGGAAAAAAATTGCTGTCCAGGACCAAGAAGGAGCAGATGTCTAAGTGAAAACATTCTCTCCTTAGCCTGAACAAGCAATTAAGAGCACTAGTGAAATCCTCTGAAGCAAACTTTGAGTCCAAATTGGCCACATCTACTAAAGACAATCATACGGCTTTTTTCACATATGTCCACACTATCAAGGGAAGCACCCAGATCTGCTCAGAACTGGTGGTCAAGGACACCACATACACAAACCCTATAGATATAGCCAACCTGCTGGCAAACAGGTTCAGTGAAAACTTCACTCCTCTGTCCACCCATCAGTAAAACAGGACATCCCCACTACCTGCCCCAGGGAGCAAGTCATCACTGCCCTCTCAAAAGCAAAAAATGCAGCCTCCATGGGACCCAATACCATCCCAGGCTGCATCCTACATGAACTCAGGAAGGAGCTTGCAGCACCATTAGGCACCCTATTCAACCAAAGCCTGAGTACTGGCATCCACCGATCCAGGAAATTATAGACCCATCAGCCTAACTAGCCTGATCTGCAAGGCCATGGAGCAGATTATCACGTATATCATTAACAAGGACATTGGCAACCTCCAGACACTTGATTCCACACAGTTTGGTTTTGTCAAGGGGAGGTCATGCCTGTTAAATTTGGTTGACTTCTTTGAAACAGTCACCAAGGGCATAGACGAGGGAAAGATGGTACACACCACCTGCCTTGATCTGGCCAAGGCCTTTGATACTATTCCCCACTCAGGTATAATAGATAAACTGTCTCAAGCAGGCATCAATCCATATGTTGCCAGATGGGTAACAAACTGGCTCATTGATAGAACCCACCTAGTCAAAATAGGGGAAGCCACCTCAAGTAGTAGATCCGTAACAGGTGGTGTGCCCCAGGGATTGGTCTTGAGGCCTGTGCTGTTTGGAATATATTTCTCAGAGGTGCAGGCCAAATCTAGTGGGCTATGGATGGCCAAATTTGCAGATGACTGCAAGTTGGGTGCTGTCATCATTTCCTGTAGTGATTTGGACATCTTCCAAGAAGGCCTCATCCAAACAAATGACTGGTGCCAGAAACATGGCCTCAAACTGAATGCCAAAAAATGCATCATTATCCCTTTTGGGGAGAGTGACATTCCCACAAATTATTACATTGATAATAAGGCACTAAGCACGCAATCAGTCGTGAGAGACTTGGGCAACCAGGTTGATAGCAAACTGACTTTTGTCCATCATATTGCCTCCGTTGTACGGAAAGCTTTCTACATGGCCCACCTCATTAGTAACGATATCTCATCCAGGGGCAAGGTGGTCATAACATCCCTGTATTCTTCCCTTATACAACCCATTATTGAGTACAATGCCCCATTCGGCATGTACCTCACGAAACACATGCAGCAACTGGAGAGACCACAGAGGTACCTCACCTGGAGAATCCAGGGCCTCAAACATCTACTCTACACAGATATGCTAAAATCCCTGCCCTCTACTCAGTCTCCTACAGACTCCTCAGAGGTGACCTCTGTTTGCCATACAAAGCAATCTCAGACCCCACCCTGATGGGACTGCTGCATATCCTCAAGTCGAGCTCCACTCGAATAACCCACACGCGCAACCTCAACCTGGTCTGTGACATCAATAGAACTTGTTGGCAGGACAGATTTGTGTCCCAGAGACTCCCTCTTTTATGGAATAGACTCTCTCTCCACGTCAAGCAGAGTACCTCATTAAACCTTTTTAAGTGCAACCTAGATAACTGGATGGGGAACAGAAACTATACCCCTGGGATTCCACCTGTGTCCCTGCTGGACAATGGCATAGGGTGCTGACTTGTTGGAACATGGGCTAAATTCTTGGCTAGGCTTGTAAGGGCCTCAGAGCCAATGGCCTAGTAATTTCCTATGACCCTATGATCCTGTGATAAAGGTCTTCAGCTGGCCCTAAAAATTAAAACTTAACCAATAGTAACCAAACCAAATGCATTAATTGTTGTTTACATGATTAGCAGCCTCTTCTTACGCACATACATACATGTAATAGAGTGCATAGCTGGGTTCAAAGTTTTGATTACAAATGTTTCTGTATTTACAACTGAAAAATATCTATTTCTGTATTTACAATAGAAAAATATCCATATAAGCTTGCTTTCCAATTCAGATAGAATTGTGCTGTTCCACAGGCACTTATTATAAATGTAGTATCTTTCTTTTGTGTTCGGAAACAATACAGTAGTTTAAGCTAGCTTTGTATTTTAAATGTAGGCTTATTTGCTGGGTTAAATAAAATCAAGCTTTCATACAGCATACAAAGGGCAAACAGAAATTAAAATTCCAGTCTTTTCTCAAGTTCTGAACATTCAGTTCACATTTATGTTACTTCTTCGTGTAGGGTTTTCCCAAAACCCATGAAAATACTTAAACATTAAATTTTATGCCTCCAAGAACTCTTTTTCTATCCAACATATGGGATCTTTATATGTATCACAACACTTCTGTTCTAGCTTTGCATCACATTATATGGATGCAGTCCTGTTACTCCTTAAGGATGCACTATAGGGTGACACCACAATACTCTTGTTCCACCTTTCCATAACAGTATACGGATGCAGTCCTGTTACTCCTTATGGATAAACAATAGGGTGCCAGCATGATACTCCTGTTCCACTTTTCCATCACAGTATATGGATGCAGTCCTGTTACTCCTTAAGGATACACTATAGAGTAATACCACAATGCTCCTGTTCTACCTTTACATCACAGTATGTGGATGCAGTCCTGTTACTCCTTAAGGATTCACTATAGAGTAACACCAGAATACTCTTTCTACCTTTCCATTACAGTATGTGGGTGCAGTCCTGTTACTCCTTAACGATTCACTATAGAGTAACACCGCAATACTCATTCTACCTTTCCATTACAGTATGTGGGTGCAGTCCTGTTACTCCTTAACGATTCACTATAGAGTAACACCACAATACCCGTTCTACCTTTACATTACAATATATGGATGCAGTCCTGTTACTCCTTAAGGATAAACAATAGGGTGCCAGCATGATACTCCTGTTCCACTTTTCCATCACAGTATATGGATGCAGTCCTGTTACTCCTTAAAGATACACTATAGAGTAATACCACAATGCTCCTGTTCTACCTTTACATCACAGTATGTGGATGCAGTCTGTTACTCCTTAAGGATTCACTATAGGGATTCACTATAGAGTAACACCACAATACTCTTGTTCTACCTTTACATTACAGTATGTGGGTTCAGTCCTGTTACTCCTTAATGACTGACTATAGAATAACACCACAATAGTCTTGTTCCACCTTTCCATAACAGTATACGGATGCAGTTCTGTTATTCCTTAAGGATATACAATAGGATGCCAGCATGATACTCCTATTCCACTTTTCCATCACAGTATATGGATGCAGTCCTTTTACTCCTTGAGGATTCACTATAGAGTAACACCACAATGCTCCTGTTTTACATTTACATCACAGTATATGGATGCAGTCCTGTTACTCCTTAAGGATTCACTACAGAGTAACACCAAAATACTCCTGTTCTACCTTTACATCACAGTATGTGGATGCAGTCCTGCTACTCCTTAAGGATTCACTATAGAGTAACACCACAATACTCGTATTCCACCTTTATATCACTGTATATGGATGCCGTCCTACTACTCCTTAAGGGTGCACTATAGGGTGACAACAGAACACTCCTGTTCTACCTTTACAGCACAATGTATGGATGCAGACCTGTTATTCCTTAAGGATAAGCTATAGGGTGACACCACAATACTCCTTTTTCCACCCTTATATCACAGTATATGGATGCAGTCCTCTAACTCCTTAAGGATACACTATAGGGTGACACCACAATATTCCTGTTCCACTTTTCCATCACAGTATATGGATGCAGCCCGGTTACTACTTAAGGATTCACTATGGGGTGATACCACAATACTCCTGTTCTACCTTTACATCACAGTATGTGGATGCTGTCCTGTTACTCCTTAAGGATGCACTATGGGGTGACACCACAATATTCCTGCTCCACCTTTTCATCACAGTATATGGATGCTGTCCTGTTACTCCTTAAGGATAGATTATGGGGTGACAACACAATACTTCTTTTCCCACCCTTACATCACAGTATATGGATGCAGTCCTCTAGCTCCTTAAGGATACACTATAGGGTGACACCACAATATTCCTGTTCCACGTTTCCATCACAGTATATGGATGCAGCCTGGTTGCTCCTTAAGGATTCACTATAGAGTGATACCACAATACTCCTGTTCTACCTTTACATCACAGTATGTGGATGCTGTTCTGTTACTCCTTAAGGATTCACTATGGGGTGACACCACAATATTCCTGTTCTACCTTTACATCATAGTAGATGGATGCTGTCCTATTACTCCTTAAGGATGGACTATGGAGTGACAACACAATACTTCCATTGCTCTTCAGGTTTAGGAACAACTTCTCTTACATGTAGCTTATCAGAAACTCCTCTGCAGTCCCTCTCGATCAAGGAGCATTGAATCTAAAATCTAAACTATGCTTGCTTCTTTGGTCATATCCATATCATTTCTCAAAATCCACTTGTTCCCTGCTGTATTTTCTACCCCTCTTTCTCTGCAGTAAATGGCCCAGTTCCAGTTTCAGTAGCCATCACTATGCCATGTAACCCCCCAGCACAGAATCATCAGTTCAAGCCCCTGTGGATGTGTCTAATGCTTGGGATAGCCCATCTGCATTTCGGTGGCTGTGGCCTGGATGATGCTTAATCTTAAAATTATATTGCTGAAGGGTCATCTCCCAATGCAGCAGTTTTTAACACTGCTGTCTTTTTGTCTGTACAGCGTTTGAAGGCACACATGGTCTGTTACAAGAAGAAATTTCCTGCATAGCAGATAATATTCAAGGGTGGTGATGCCCGTTTGATTCCCAAACGTTATAGTTCTTTCATGGAATAACACTGAGTGATGAGTTGTTACTTACTAGAACATATGGGATAAGGCTTTCCCTGCTACCATATGACAGAGTACAGCACCGATGCCTACAATTGAAGGTGTCAGTGTCAGTGTAGACCAAGAACTGCTTAGACAAGATAACTATCAATATAGACTATGTCATTTTGTTGAAGTCCTGTTTGCAAAAGTGCAAAAGCACTGAACGACTTATTCTATTAAAGTGTATTGCGATTTACACAGTGCTTGTCCCTTTTTTGATTTCCTAGGAATATGTACACTGAGCATAACACAACCTTTAGTCGTCTGGAGGCTTGTTTCTCTTTACCCATCCACTTAATTCTGAAAGGGGGCTTGCCCTTGATGAAGTCAGTTAAGGGGCATGCAGAAAAGTTTAGAATACAATTTCCAGTAATTGCTGGCCAGGCCCAAGAATGCCTTGACTTGTTTCTTACAAGCTATTATGAGCCAATTTTCTACTGTGTCAATCTTTTCAACCTGTTATTTTGTTACCTCTTGGCTGGTTTTATCACTTAAACAGTGA
Source organism: Protopterus annectens (assembly GCF_019279795.1). NCBI lineage: Eukaryota > Metazoa > Chordata > Ceratodontiformes > Protopteridae > Protopterus > Protopterus annectens. The sequence goes on from NC_056743.1 coordinate 1,256,068,970, forward strand.
GTCTCTGTCATTCCCAACTTGTGGTTTGATGGGTTAGCAGTTAGCCCATCTTGATATAAGGAATTCAGGACAGCTTGGATCTTAGGGAGATGACCTTCTCAGTCCTCTAAAATATCATTACATCATCCAGGTAGGTTGTTGAATGCCTGGTATGAAGTGTAATGATTTTGTCTGTTACCCTCAGGAATGTTACAGGTACTCTGCGGAGGCCAAAATGCAAAACTTTTTTTAATAGAAGAGTCCATCCAGTGTAGAGATTGCAGGCTTTTCCTTACCCTCTGGGACTAGCAGAATTTGCCAACAGCCTTTGGGTTAGTCCAAAGTGGATGCAAACCTAACATTGTACAGCATTTCAATTATTTCATCCACTTAAGGAATTGGGTGTGAATCACATGTTGATATGCTATTCAGATTTCTTAAGTCATTGCAAAGCTTTATGGATCTATCCAGTTTGGAAACTTGTAGCATGGGACTATTTTGTCCAGTCTGAGATTACACTCTGACTACAAGTTTAAGCATTTTCTGTACCTCTTCCCTGAAGACTTTTCACTGGGATTCTGATAGCTGGTACAGCTTCAGAAGTACTTCATTAACAGACATGGTTTCTGTGTTGTACTGGATTAAACTGAGCCTACCAGGCAACTCTGAGAATATGTTCTTATTTCTGAGTACAAATTCCTTCACTTCTTATTCATGTGACATTCATAAAGTCTACACTGTTTTGATTTTAGGACATGCTGTAGGAATCTTATTTTCTCCTCCAAACTTACTTATTACAGAAGCTTAGTTTCTCTCCATAATTTCAGAACGTTTACATAGTATAACTGTTCTGGTTATTTTTTTGTCAGTTGTATCACCATATAATTCTTTAGTTACTTAACAGGTCCATGCCACTTTGTAAGGAACTTATTGCTGGCCATGAGTACTGACACAAGTATTTTATCTCCTAGTTTCAGTTCTCTGAGATGAGCCTTTATATTATATGTTCTGTGTTGTGCCTCCTAGGATTTCTCCATATCTTCACTTACTGTAGATATTATAGTCTGTAACCTGCCCTGCAGGTCTGAAAAATTCCCTACCACACTTTTAAAGATGATATATTTTTCCTCCCATGCCCACGTTTCCTGTGCTATATCTATCAAACCTTTGGATGTCTGCCATCCAGTAGTTCACATGATGTGAATCCAGTTGACACTTGGGGTATTTCTGAGGGTCTATATTAGAACACTGAACATTTAAAATGTCGAGTGTTCTAATATCGACCCATTTTCAACGAATGCTGAAAATATCGAAGAAGCAAAAAACCAAATTCTTTCCTAGGGAAAGAATTCGGTTGTCCATTTCTGTTGCTTCGGTATTTTCAGTGCTCTGTTGGAAAGTTACGGGTCGGGTTCAGGTAAATGTGCGATTGAGTGCGGGTTAGGTATGTGTGCGATTGTGTAGACATGAGGGTTAGGGCAGGTTAGGTGAATTAGGGTTAGGGCGTGGGTTAGGTATGTGTGCGATTGTGTGGACATGAGGGTTAGGGCGGGTTAGGTGAGTTAGGGTTAGGACGCGGGTGAGGTGAGTGTGCGATAGTGACGGACCTTAGGGTTAGGGTTTGGGTTAAGGTAAGTGGATAGTTAGTGGTGTGTGTATAGTTTAGTGTAGGGTTAGGTGTAAGATTTTAGGTGTGTGTGGATTGCTGTTTGTTTGATGTGCTTGTGTTGTGTGTATGTGTTTTGGAACAGCGAATTTTTTCCCTAGGAAAAAAATCCACTGTTCTGAACGTTCGATGTTTGGTATTTTCGATTGTTAGGGTTCGATATTAGAACACTCGACATTTTGAATGTTCGGTGTTCTAATATAGACCCTATTTCTGACACAGTAAAAAGAAGATATGTAAGCAGTTTATCACAGTTTCTCTCAACTGTTGCTAAAACCTTCCATAGCATAGATGTTGCAGTTTTTTTTTCAACTTGCCCATTGATCTGAGGGTGGTACATAGATGTCCTTAATGATTTCATTAGAGAGTGGCCCAATGGTTAAGGTGTTTGCCTTACAAACACAAGGTGCAGGGCTTGAGTCTCACAAGGAATAATTGGCTACGCTTACAATGGCTCACAAGGGCAGTTAGCCTAGTACTAACCTATGAGGTCTACTTTAATTAACTGAAAGCTGATTCCAGCGAATGCAAATCCATCGACACATATACATCGAACCGCGAAATGAGCGAACTCACAAAACCGCGAAACTCAAAATACCGATTTGTCATACTCGGCCAACCCCACCACCCGAAATACACTACCCACCCAAACAAAATAAATAAACCACAAACATACACCAATCAAAACCCTACTTCTAACCCTACACTAAACCCCACATACACCACTGTCTATGCACTCTCCTTAACCCCTCCCTAACCCTAAGGTCCGTAACTACCGCACACTTACCCTACGGAGCTATACCTAAACAAAATAAATAAGCCACACACATACACTAACCAAACCCCTACCTCAAACCCTACACTAAACGTTAAATACATTACCTATATTACATTACCTATCTATGCACTTACCTTAACCCGCACCCTAATGTCTGTAACTATCGCACACTTACCTTACAGATCTGTAGCTCAGATGGGTCAACCAAAACACTTCCACATTTTGAATTTTGCCGTAATTTTGCGGTTTTGTGAGTTTGCTTATTTCGCGGTTCGATGCATTTGTGTCGATGGATTTGCATTCGCTGGAATCAGCTTTCGGTTAAATAAAGTAGACCCAACCTATGAACCTATGATATGGTTCTTGCATTGCTCTGAACATATATGGGGTGCCTTGGTCAATAAAGATTTCCTGAGGAATTCTTATCCTAGTGGAAAAAAAAGCAGAACTAGTTCTTTGGCTGTTGTGTTTTCATTAAAGCTCCAAAGGGATACTGTGTCAAAAAACTTTGCTGCATTATCAATAATTACTAGGATATAATGGTGCTTCCTATTTGATTTTACAACTGGACCCACAGTGTCCATTGCTGTGCATTCATGGAACATCCACAATGGGTGATGATGCCAAGGGTTCATTATCCTGTTTTTGCTTCTGTCCTGTGACACTCTGGACAAGCTGCACAAACATTGTTTGCATTCTTCACAATACCAGGTCATTTCTTAGATCGAAGTATGGGCTTGGACTGGGGCTATTCTGGTTCTTTGAGTCCCCATCACCACTACCTATTTTCTCTAGCTGTCCTTATTGCATTGTTTTCCCAATGGGCTTTCAACATTTTCCTGGCTCATCTGAAAGTCATCCAAGTCAATATTAATTTCCATTTAAATAATTTATTGTATCTAGTCAACTCTCAGGTCAGATGTTCTTTTTTCTGTGCTTTTTGAACAATGTAATGCTTCTTCAGTGCCTCTTCCTATGGCTTGGCATTTGTATTACCTGTCTCTTCCAGTTCTACTCTGTGATTGTTCTGCAAGTGTTTATTGCTATTTTAATGTTGATTGAAAAAAAAATTCTCATCTGGTATTCCAGTTGTGTAGTGTTTGGTTAATTTCATTTTATTGATAATGGAGATTGTACAATAAATGGTAATTAACATTCAGAAATAAAAATGCTGATTAGCCATAGCAATCAGAGTGCATGTTGTAAACCTAATGCCACCCATGTGAAAAAGTCCAGCTGCAAAACAAAAGTAAAGTCAGGAAACCACTGCCATCTAATAAGCTACAGTCAATATTTTCTCTGTGACAGTAACCAGGAAACTGAAGCTGAAACATGAATATCTTAAATACAATCTTTTGCCATCCCATATACCAGATGACTGCTCCTGGGACCAGAATAATACATAAAAATAAAAAAAAAATCATGTGATGCCAGGAACGAGAAAAGAACTGCATATACACAGTCCTGATTATCTCAAAAATGTGACGATAATTGCATTTACACGATGTACTATGTAGACTTCTGTCAGTACTGGCTATGGTCTACCACAGCCAGTAGACCAACTCTAATGGCACTGACTGTGATGCTGTAGGCCTCTGAAGTATCTTCAGGACTGATGCTCCAGGTCAACCTGTTTCAGTCAGTCTCTATGTGATCTTACCATTGCTGATATCAATGTCAAGGTCAAAGCTGTTCAGGCTGGGCCCAGGACAAGAATTGCAGATTCCATTGACTTAGACCTTGAATGGCTTTGACTTTTGGTAGCAGTGAGTGCTGTCTTTGATCCTGACTGGGGCATTACCATCAATATTTGCACTGTCAATGTAGACTACTCTGTATATTTTACCCTTCATGACTATTCCTACTGGGATGTAAACCTTGACTTGTAGCATCTGTTTGTCTGACACTTAAGCCATGCACATTTTCACTCAGCAGGACAGAGAGTCAGAAACCTTTTGCAAGACAAGTTCCAGGTTTCCGGACTAGTCCAAGCCTTCTTATCATCCTCAGATCCTTCACCTCTGATGTCTGTTAGGAAGCACATATCTTAGAGGAGGCATTTAGACTCTCCCCAAGAGTCTCCCACCCCAGATTTTAAGGATGAAAAGCATGTTGACTCCCTAACATCCATCATCATGACCTCAACTTTTTGAAGTTCTTGAGAAGATGAGGTGGGGGGTGGTATATGCCCTACTTACTCTCTATAGAAGAACTTGAGGGAGGACTTCTAGACCCACCACCCTTCCTTCTCAGTGGTTTCTTCCATTGGCAAAATGGTATGGCTAGTTATTAGTACTGCATGTGGAAACAAAACATTATTGCAGTATCTGTCCCTAGGAATTTAGGCAAGATTCTCTAACCTCCCAAAGATTGGATCTGATGGATAGAAACTTAAAAAACAGATCTGTTGTTACTGTGATAGCCCTAAAAAGATTCTTATAGTGCAGAGCCTTTTTGTCTATTCCCCAGCTAATGAATCCAGGGTCATGGATAGGCTTGTGATGCTCTTCTGTGCATCTTCCACATTTTCCTCTATCTTTTTCACATGTCAAGGTTCCAGTAAAATATGTCTGATGGAATGAGCTAGTCAGTAGAAACATTGCAAGATGGAAAGCTTAAGTTAAAATTTCATTGAAACATTGACATCTACGAGCAAAGGAGTGGTTTTGTACAATGGAGTGGATTGGTTTGTGATAGCCCACATCTGAGGAAGTGCTAGAAATGAAAATGAAGTGTTGAATACGTTTATGTGTCTTCTTATTTTGTGGCTCTTACTATTAAACGGAAGTCTGCCTACATTTCCCTCTGTGGCTTTATTGTTTCGCTGAACAGTGGCATCCAGGTTCATTCTTTGGGTTTTTTGTGTGATTTTTCCTTGTTTGCCTGCTTTTTGGATTTATATATATATATATATATATATATATATATATATATATATATATATATATATATATATATATATATCTAGGTCCCCTACGAAATCCCGAACGCACAGAATCCCGATGCCCAAACTACTGAGACGAAAAGCCCAAAACCCCACATTATCGAAAGAACAGAAGCGTGAAATTCAAAATCCCGATGTTAAGGGATTTTAAGTTAGTGCTGCTGGTGTTGCAGTTCAGGTAAGTATGTGTGTATAAGTGTGTTTGTGTGGGGCTTTAGTGTGTGTAAGTGTGTGTTGTGACTGTGGTGTGTGTGTGTGTGTGTGTGTGTGTGTGTGTGTGTGTGTGTGTGTGTGTGTGTGTGTGTGTGTGTAATGTGTGGGTGGGAGTTTGCTTTGTGTATATGTGCGATCTCGGAGTTAGAATAATAAAGTAGGGGGGTGTGGGGGGCACAACCCCCACATATGGGGGGTGCAGAGGGACAAAGCCCCTCCTGCTTATCTTTAGTGTAGGGTGGTTTGTTTGGTTATGGGGGAGGGTGTGTGTATGTTTGTGTGTGTGCTGTATATATGTATTAGTTTCGCAATTTTGAATTTCGTGCTTTCAATGTTTCGGTAATGTGGGGTTTCGGGCTTTTCGTCTCGGCATTTTGGGCATCGGGATTCTGTGCGTTCAGGATTTCATAGGGGACCTATATATATATATGGGTCTACTTTCATAGACCGAAGCGCCGCTTTACCGACACCCGGAAAACCGAGATGGAACGACCGAACAGGTAGGTTACCGAAAACGCGATATCCCGACGGCTGAGAGACCGACAACGGCAGCGTGTGAGCGCGATACGGTAAGTGTGCGAAAGTGACAGATGTAGTATTGGGGAGCGGACAGGTAAGTGTACGATACTGAGGGATTTTAGGATAGTGTGTGGAAAATGTGAGTGTGCGGTGGTGTCGGACTAAGGGTTCCGGTGAGGTAAGTGTGTGGAAGTGACGTAGAGCTGTGTAGGGTAGTGTTAAGTGTGTTAGGGTTTGAATGCGGGTGGAGTGAGTGTGCGATAGTGATGGGCTGAATGTTTTAGGGTGTGTTAAGTGAGTTAGGGTTAGGGTGCAGGTAGGGTGAGTGTGCGATAGTGACGGTGTTGGGGTTTAGGGGTGTGTTAAGTGAGTCAGGGTTAGGGTGCGGGTTGGGTAAGTGTGCGGTAGTGTCGGACGTTAGGGTTAGGGTTTAGGTTAAGGTTAGTGGATATGTTGTTGTGTGCAATGTGTATTTGGCGTTTTTTGTGTCGGTGTTTTGGTGTTCGGTATGTTGAGTTGTCGGTGTGGTGTGTTGTCGGTTGTTTGGGGTGGGGAAAATGTGTGTCGGTGATTCGTACGTTCGGTCTATGAAAGTAGACCCATATATATATATATATATATATATATATATATATATATATATATATATATATATATATACACATGTACATATACACAAACACACACACACAGATACAAACATATGTGTATAGATCTAGATATCTGTGGGTCTACTAAATATGATCAAAGGACCCAAATATTTATGTCTCCAGCACTGGCAGCAAAACATCGACAACTCAAAAATTGACAGATAAATACCCATGCATCAAGGGTATTTAATGTTGTATGCAAATAAATAAACAAAGTTTTACACAGGGGAAAGACATTTTCAAACTCTGTTATCTATGTTATAAGGTACACAATCAAAATCCTTCATTATGTACATATATGTATATGTACATGTATAAGTACATGTATATCTATATCTATAACTATATCTATACCTATATCTATAGCTACATCTATATCTAGATCTATATCTATATCTTGGAGCAGTTTAAAATGTTGACAGTCATAACTGCAGTATCCAAATGTTGATAGTTGAAAATGTTTCCAATTTAAAATGTAGACAGAGCTAAGTAGATAGCTGTAAGGGGTGAAAATGTGATTGTGCAAGTTTGGGTGGGTTATGGTTAGAGCAAGGGTTACATAAGGGGATAGCTTTCATGTTGTGTGTTTGTTTCGGTGCATGTCTGTATCTAAGCCTGTCTTGTATAGTGGTAGTGTTACAAGGTAAAGTTCAAGGCAAGGGTTAGGGGTGGGGGGGGGGCATGGATTAATGTTTACACTCATTAGTAATGTGGTGTAGGAGGGTAAATGGAACAAGCTGTTCTATGTTAATGGAGGTGTACTTCAAAGTGACATGATATGACATGGCTTCTCTTTGCACTTCCCTGTCTAAAGCAGGAAAGCAATGTTAAGTAAGTAAGACACAACTCACACCTAAAATGTCACCACATTTTAGGGATGCCAATTTATAGCAGTCGGCAATGTAGCTGTTGCTAGTCATAGGGATTCTGTTTATGTCTGCCCGGGAGAAGATGTCTGACATGCCAACCTGCTTGTGACTAATGCTCTCTATTTCTCTGGTAAAGGAGTGGGCATTCTGAATAGAAAACGTACATCCCCCAATGCCTTTTTAGGCAGGGTAAAATTGATGACTATCCTAAACTGATATCTAAAATGAAGCTTGTGTCAGATATCTGTTAAGAAGTACTTCCTAAATTTTACAGTTTACCTACCACTTGCTTAGATGTGGTTGAGCCGGGGAAGAAATATCAGTTTTTGCCCATGAAAATCTAAAACAATTAGACAACTCAACTTACAGATCAAGGGCAAGGTGTTAAGACTTAATATAATCATAAATAATATCAGATACTGTGTAACTGGGTGTTGTAGAATCCCTCGTCTTTATCCCCCAGGGAGCATGAAGGCTAATTTACAGAGCTTGATAAACTATTAATCAAACCTGGCATGTTAATTGAATTGTACTTAAATTACCCCACAATGGATAATTACAGCTCAAAAAGCAAATAAGCTGAATGCCTCCCTGACCAAGTTAATGCCAGTTCATAGGTGTATAGGTACTTACCAAGCTTTTGATCCATGATGATCATTGGAAGCCTAGCCATGCATTCCCAAGCAGTTTTTAGCCCTTGTACTTAAGTACAAAATAACCCAGACCCCTTGTATTTGTAGCCCAGAGCTAGGCAGATGCTTACATGTTACCCCATCCACAAGGGACAAATGTGCCAAATCAGTGGTGAGCTTCTAGTTTCCTATCCATTCATCTAGATTATACTTGAATACAGTAAGAAACATATTTTACTTTATGTGAAGAAAACATTTATTCCACAGTAGTGGTATTTTCTAATATGTATCTATTCCTCCAACATGTTCTAGTTATGTTGCAGAAATGATTAAGATCTCTGAGTGGGTGTTTATGTTGCCATTGGACTTGCACATGTGCAGTAGATCCGAAATGATGGCATTTGTTGAGGGTCTGTAATTGAGGCAGAGATCATCCTTCAGTAGCTCATAAGATCACAAGAAGCAGGACAGGGCTTTGAGACAGTCAGTATAGCTTTTATGATTTAGGCCCTTGATTTTCTTAGTGAGAAAACATTGTGGTCATTCAACTTGTGTCAAGTGCTTAGACAGGTACTTACTGAATGGGGAATTATACTCAATGATTATCCTAATAAGTGCAGAATACAATGGAATGGTCACATCCTTTAACATGGACGCTATACCCTTATTAATAAGCTGTGTAATGAAAAAGGATTTTATCACAACAGCTGCTACATGGTAATCAAAGCACAGCTCATCATCTGTCAGTCTTCCAGGTCCCTAACTACTGGATCAGTTTTCAGGGGATTGTTGTCAGTGTCATGGTTACAGGGGATGTCATGCTTGAAGAAATATACTATTATACATTTTTGTCATTTAGTTTTAGGCCATCATTTTTACACCAGCTATTTGTTTCAGAAAAGCCCTCATAGTGTCTTTTGGAGAGTTTATGACAGCACCAAGTTTGCAGTCATCTGCAGACTTGGTCAGCCATCAACCCTTAACATTAAATTTGACCTATGAGAAGTAAATGTCAAAGAGAAGTGGCCCAAGGACTAAACTCTGGGATATACTTCTAGTGACAAGTCTTTTGAGGGAGGTAGAGCCACCTACCCTAATTTCCTGGGTTCTATTAGAAAGCCAGTTTGCTATCCAATGAGTTACATAGGGGGTTTACATTTAGATGGGTGAATTTATCAACTATACCCGAGAGTGGGATAGCATCAAATGCTTTTTCAAGGTCCAGATGCACATTGTGTACTGATTTTCTCATATTCATTGCTTTAGTGACCTTCTTGAAAACATTGAGCTGCTTATCTAGGCAGGATCTGCCATTGACAAAGCCTAACTTGCTTGGGCCAAGGGTTTGTAGGTTGCCTATGTCCTTATTTGTTAATGATCCTTTCCATAGCCATACAGATAAGACAGGCCAGACTAATGGATTTATAATTATCAGGATCCATTAATGCCCCACCTTTGTGCGGGAGGGATGACTGTTCTGTCCTCCATTCATCTGACAAAAAGCCTGTTTGGAGGCTGATATTGAATAGCCTCTATAGAGGGTTTGGCAGGTCATGTTTCAGGTATGTTAGTAGACATCTTGGTATGTTATCTGGCCCCATCGATGCACTGTACTTGGCCATGGATAATGCTTTGAGGATTTGTTCTTGGATGATTTGGGGTGGGGATGCTGTGTTGTGATTTGGGAATGTTTGGGGGGGTGATGTTAAAGCTAAATTTATCTGCCAGTAGATTGGCTATGTCCTCTGGGTCTGAACATGTGATGTAATTTACCACTGGTTTTGCACAGCACTGAGCATATTTATGAGGTTTCTAACATTGTTAGAGAAGGCTTTGTGGTTGTCCTTTGCCTGGGTGGCTATTTTTACCTCATATTTATCTTTCATTGAATCAGGATCCAGAGTTCCTGTTAAGTTTATCAAGAGTGTTTTTGGCATCTAGTGAGTTACATTTATTTTTTCATGCCATACACGTTTTTCTTTTATTGTAGATCCTGTTTATATATGGGTTCCACCGTAGAGGTTTCTGTTTAAATTTGGTATTGTATTTACTTCAGTGGTGGACAGATGCATACATGCAATTATTACATGTACATAGAAGTTGGCAGTAAAGAAGTATGTATACACAGAGGGGTCATTAGGTTTGAAGAATATGTTGAAGTTATCTAGGTCATCACTCAATTTTAGTAGATTAGCTTATAGGTTCATCAGTTCATAGGTTCATAGGTGTTTACTAGGCTAACAACAACAAGGGCTTTTTTAAGCCTAGCCATGCATCCCAAATCTCTGACATGTTTTGGTACCCTTAATAAGTGTAAGCAGGGCCTTGGGAGATGAAACATTTACAAGTAAGGGCCTGGGAGATGAACTATTTACAGGCTGCCTGTGTCTATTACAGACATAGGTGCCAAACCAGCAGTGAATTTCTTGTTCCCCATCCAATTGTCCAAGTTACACTTGAATTGGGTTAGGTAGGAACTCTGATTCACATGGATGTGGAGCCTGTTCCAGAGGCAGGGTAGTCTCTGGGATACATACTTATTTCTCCAGCAGATCCTATTCATATCACAGGCAAGGTTTAAGTCTTTAGAATGTGTAATTATGGTGCTGTTTGTTTTGTGGATATGCAGGAGATCTACCAGGGTGGGGTTGGACAATGCTTTGTATACCAGGCATAGATTTTCCATCAACAGCCTCTAGGAGACAGAGTACAGGAATATGGCCTTGAGGAGGTCTGCATAGGACATTTTACTTACACCCTGTATTCTTTTAGTGAGGAACCTCTGTGGATGTTCCAATTGCTGGATATGCCTGGTAAGGTACATACCAAAGGGAGCATTATACTCAGTGATAGGTCTGGTGAATGCTGAATACAGTGGAACAATGAGCTCTTGGACCTAGATGCATTACCTTTGTTTATAAGTTGCACAACATAGAATGATTTCTTCACTACTGTAGACAAGTGATGGGCAAATGTTAGATTACTCTCTCTGTGTATCACCAAGTCCCTGACTACTTGGTCAACTCTTAGGGCTATGTTGTCAATATGATAGTTACCAAGGTGAATGACTCCCTGAAAGATGCTATTATGCATTTCTTGGCATTTAGTTTTGGTCCATGGCTCTGATACCACTTATATGTCTGTGTCAGCTCTTCCTAGAGAACATTCGTGTTGGTGGGGGATTCTATAACGGCTCCTAATTTGAAATCACCTGGACATTTAGTGAGCAAGAGGTTACTGAGATTGACCTTAACTTCAAAGAAGTAAATGCCAAAAAGGAGTAGTCCCAGGACTGATGCTTGAAGGACTCCAGTTGTGACTGGCCTCTTTGTAGAGATAGACTCACCAATGCTAACTTCCTGGTTCCTGTCTGTGAGCCAGCTGACTATCTACCAGGTGACATAAGGGTTTATACCTAACCTCTTGAGTCTGCCAACAATGCCTGAGTGGGGTATTGTGCAAATGCCTTGACCAGGTCAAGGTAGGCGGTGTGGACCATTTTGCCCTCATCAGTTGCTTTGATGACCTTCTCAAAGAAGTCCACCAGGATGAGTAGGCATGAATCATCATGGTCATGATGAGGGAGGACATAGGTAACCTGCAAATGCTGGACCCATCACAGTTTGGCTTTGTTATAGGAAGGTCATGGCTATTAAATCTGGTGGACTTTTTTGAGAGGGTCACCAAATCATTGGATGAAGGTAAGACTGTGCACACAGCTTACCTCGACCTGGCCATGGCGTTTCATACAATACCCCACTTGGGCATTATAGGCGAGCTCAGTAATTTAGGTATAAACCCTTTTATCATCCACTGGCTAGCAAACTGGTTAGCAAGAGGCTAAGTCACTGGTAGAGTCCCCCAGGCCTTGTTCATAGGTTCATAGGTTCATAGGTGTGTGTACTAGGATAATGGCCCTGGGGCCTTTACAAGCCTAGCCATAGGATTACCCTGGCATAGTGCCACCCAACCTTAGTTCCCAGTGCCTCTGTCGGTTAGAGCCACCTGCAACAACTGGAGAGGGCTTGTCCTATTGATTATTTCCATGATAATTATTTCCATGGCTTTCCATATGAGACAAGTAGACTTATGGATCTTTAGTTTCCAGGGTCTGTAGATGTCCTAGAACAAAGACACTTGTCCATCTACCTGCTTATCTGAATAAACTACTGGAAACTTCAGCAAAGTGTTTTTATTCCTCACACAGGGAGGGTATCAGAGAGAGATATTCGCCTAGATCTATTAGCTAAAGTGATTTTATCTGGACTAATCCTTTATACTCTGTTTCTTGTTAGTTCTGTCACCATCTGGGTCACAGGTGGGATACCAGACCTCACTCAAACCCTCTGGATTGCCTCATTTCACTCTCCCATATTAGTGAGGACTGGATCCAGTATATTTGCACCAATGGTCGATGTATTGACAATCTGGTCCAGGGAGTTTGCGTTTGTAAAATCCAGGAATGTCTGTGCCTGTATGTTTCATGTCATATATGATTCTCAGTTAATACTGTAATAGTGGGGAAATTAAAGTCGCCCATGAATATAGTAAGGGGTTAGATGGTGAGTGTTTTCAATAAGTTTAAATACATGGTATGGGTTTCCTGAGTCATAGAGGCAGACCTATATCTTGCAAGGAAGGGGTATGGGATTTTGCCTATGGTAATTTGAATGTGGAGAAGTACGACTACATTGTCCTGTTTGACTAGCCTTGATGTATATTTATTTTTGATGTAAATCGAGACACCGCCACCTTTAGTCCCTGTTTGTACAGTAGCTCATCTAAATGTGTGGAAGCCATTATAACCTTTCCCTGTCAGTGTGCTCTCCGTTAAACCATGTCTCAGTGACCACACAGACATCAACATTCTCTAGGGTGAAGAGAACTTCCAGAGAGTGGAGTTTTTTTGTTTAGACTCCTAGCACTGAGCAGTAAAATCTTTAGATCGTCTTGGTCTTGATTTGCTATGTCGGAAATATTTCCAGTTTGACATTGCCTATAAGAGGCATTATAGGTACATAGGTTCATAGGTAGGTACTAGGCTATCTGCCCAAGGGCATTTATAAGCCTAGCCAAAGTGTGTCAGCTTTTGCCGCCCCATTGATTAATTAACTGAGCCTCTGTCAAGAAAAGCCAATGAAGTGATCCCAGGGTTGTATTTTCTGTTACCCATCCACTTGTCAAGGTTTCTTTTGAAGAGTGTTAGTGAGGGGCTCTGCCTAATGTAGTTAGGAATTTTGTTCCAAAGCATGGGGAGTCTCTGTGACAGGAATCTATCCCTCCGGCATGTTCTTTATTGTTGTGGCAAGGTTTAGCTCACTAGAGCGAGTGGCTCGCAGTGACTTGGATTTCTTTAGGTGGAGCATGTCCATCAATTCTGAGTTGGACATGGCTTTGTAAGTCAGGCAGAGATCACCTCTGAGTAAGCGATATGACACTGAGTACAGCCAGAGTTTTTCCAGTCGGGCTGCATAGCACATATGTTTGAGGCCAGTAATCCTCTTGGTGAGGCACTTTTGTGGTCTTTCCAACCGTTGGAAGTGTCTTGTGAGGTTCATAGGTTCATAGGTTCATAGGTTTATACTAGGCTATCTGCCCTAAGGCATTTATAAGCCTAGCCCAAATTATTGTGGCTTACGCCACCCCTTATATGAAAAAATACTGTGCCCATTAGTTTGTTGTGCCTCTGTCCAGCAGTGACACAGAGATGATTCCTGGGGTAAACCTACGATCTCCCATCCACAGGTCTAGATTTCTCTTGAACAGAGTCAGCGAGGTGCTCTGCCTCACATGGACCGGGATTTTATTCCACAGCATAGGGAGTCTCTGAGTGATAAATCTATCCCTCCAGCACGTCCTATTTATATCCGTGCTAAGGTTTAAGTCGCTTGCTCTAGTGGTTTTGGTGGATTTGGATTTTTTGAGGTGGAGCATGTCCATTAATTCCGGGTTGGACATGGCCTTGTATGTCAGGCACATGTCACCTCTGAGCAGACGGTATGCGACTGAATAGAGCTGGAGTTTCTTCAATCTGGCAGCATATGACAGATTTTGGAGTCCCTTTATCCTTTTGGTGAGGAACTTTTGGGGTCTCTCCAATTGCTGCAGATGTCGGGTGAGATACATCAAGAATGGGGCATTGTACTCGATCATTGGTCTGATAAGTGAAGAGTACAGGGGAACAATGACCTCACTAGATCTGGATGTGAATCCCTTCATGATCAGGTGGGCAATGTAGAAGGTCTTTCTAACCACTTTAGCAATGTGAGTGTCAAAAGAAAGGCCACTGTCAACCTGGGTCCCCAGGTCCCTGATAACCTCTTCTGTGCTTAGTGGATTGCCACCTATATGGTAGCTTGGGGTTACCTTGTTTTTCCCGAAGGGTATGACTATACATTTTTTGGTGTTTAACTTCTGGCCATGGCTCTGGCACCAGCTATCTGTTTCCGTGAGTCCCTTCTGAAGGATATCCGTGTCCGATGCACTTTCCACTATGGCGCCCAGTTTGCAGTCGTCTGCAAACTTTGTCAGCCAAAGTCCTCCCATGTTGGCCTGTACTTCTGAGAAGTAGATGCCAAACAATAGGGGGCCAAGGACCGAGCCCTGTGGGACACCACTTGTGACTGGCTTGGAGTCTGACACAGCGCCAGCAACTCTAACCCTGTGGGTTCTGTCCTTAAGCCAGTTTGCAACCCATCTTGTGACATATGGGTTTACATTTAAGCTGGTAAGTTTTTCTACAATACCCGAGTGGGGTATTGTGTCGAAAGCCTTTGCAAGGTCAAGGTAGGCTGTATGGACTGCCTTTCCCTCATCAATGGCCTTGGTGACTGTTTCGAAGAAGTCAACCAAGTTCAAAAGGCATGATCTTCCCTTGACAAAGCCAAACTGGGTCGGGTCCAATGTCTGCAAGTCCCCTGTATCTTTGTTTATGAGCTCCATTATGATCCTCTCCATAGCTTTGCAGACTAGACTTGTTAAGCTTATGGGGCGGTAATTACCAGGGTCCGTGAGGCACCGCCTTTGTGGAGTGGGACCACAGTTGCCGTGACGCCACTCCTTGGGCACGTATCCTGTGGTAAGGCTGAGATTAAACAGCTGCCTTATGTGCGGGTTTAATTCCTCATTTAGCTCGTGTAGCACACAGCCGGGGACACCATCCGGTCCCATTGATGCTGTGTTTTTAGCTTTAGAGAGAGCAGCTTTCACCTGCGCATTTGAGATGTCCGGGAGGCTACACTCTGCTGGGATAGTTATCTCTCCTTTAGGGTGGGGGGGGTGAAGTTTGCACTGAACCTGTCTGCCAGTATGTTGGCAATGTCTGTGGGTTCAGTGATTTTTGTATCATTTTGGACTAATTCTGAGCATATCTGGGAGTTTCCACCCAGGTTCCTAACATAGCTGAAAAAGGCCTTATGATTGTCCTTTGAATCCATGGCAATTTTTCTCTCAAAATTGGCCTTGGTTGATTTTATGAGTGCTCGTATTTTTTACTAATAATGATCAGGGTGACTTCCCTTTTATGGATTTTGTTCTATCATGTAATAGCTTTCTCCTCTTATTGTAAAGTTTGTTAATGGCTGGGGTCCACCAGACTGGACGTTTGCCCTTTGTGGAAAGAGTCTTGGTTTTATTTGGGATTGCCTGATCCATGCAGTCCTGGAGGTGTTCATAGAAGGCATTTGTAAGGGCTTCCGCAGCTTGGGTTGTGGTTTCCTCTGGCTCAGGGGCCTTGAAGGATACCACACCAGTCTTGAGTAGTGTGAAGTTTGCTTTAGAGAAGTTCTTCACTATGGTCTTTTTGCTTGTGGTGGGGCGGGGTGTGGATTTCCAGTGAGATTAGTTTATGATCAGATCTCACCAATGAGGGATATACTTCCAGTGTGGAGCATTTTGTCCCCATGTTTGTGACAATGAGATCTAGTATATTTTCTCCTCTCGTGGGAACAGTGACTAGCTGTTCCATGGCATTTGAATTTATGAACTCCAGGAACCGTTGGGCTAGAAAGTTAGGGCTTGAGTAATGTTCCCAGTCTATATTCGGTAGTTGAAGTCACCCAATATGATGGTGTTTGGAGATACATTTATACCCTCCAGTGTCTTCAGGAAGGCTGTGTGGGGTTCCTGAGTTTGAGAGGGTGGCCTGTAGCATGCTACAATTTGTAGAGCAGTTTTGCCTATGGTTAGCTGCACCTGGATGGTTTCGAGCTTGATGCGTTGCCACCAACCTGGAGGTGTGAGTATCCTTTATGAATATGGATACACCCCCTCCTTTTGTGGTGTGGTCCTGGTTTTGGGGCCGGAACGCATGATATGAGGTAAAACCTAATAGTGCCGGGTGCTCTCAGGAGCCTTGAACCAGGTTTCAGTTACAGCACAGACATCGATGTTCTCCATACTGAGAAGGGCCTCGAGTGCGTGCATTTTGAGATTTAGACTTCTGGCATTGAGCAGCATTACCCTCAGTTTCTTCCCATTTTTGTTTTCTAGGGTGGTAGGTTTAGAATTTCAGCCTTGCCTAAAAAAGGCACTATGGGGTGGCAAGAGCCTTAGCCAATATCCGGAATCCCAGGGGTGACAGGTGCAAGCCGTCCCTTGCGAAGCAGCGTGGCTTGTCAAGCATGTCATCCCAGGCAGACAGACACTGGATCCCCTTTGAATGACACCAGACATTAAGCCAATTGTTAAAGCTGATCATCTTGTCTCTATATTGTGGCATCATTCTTGGTGAAGGAAGGATACTGCTCAGGGTTAGGGTCATACCTGCCTGGGCTACATAATCAGAGAGCTCCTCTATGTCTCTTTTCATGTAGTCCAGGGAGGTACGTCTCAGGTCGTTCACACCAGCATGGACAATGACTGTGTCATATTTGTACTTGCCATGGAGTGACCTGAGTGCTTGTGTTATGTGGCGGATTCTAGCCCGATAGGCAGCTTACTGTGACCCTCTCCTTGTTCAGCCTGGTGAGTGGGACGTCAGTGTGTCTGACTATGGAGTCACCTATGACAAGTATGTTTGGTGTTGTATTTGGCCTTAAGGGCTGTGACTGCTTTGCACACTGCTTTTGTGGTTTATGTGTTGCTTGTGGGGTGTCTTGAGGTAGCAGTTGTTTGGGTGTCTGCTTTGGAGGCCTCTGCTGTTTAGGTAAATTTTACTCAGAGCCTCCGAGTATGTCTTTGTGTGTTTATGTGTTTGATTCAGTGGAGTGGTAGCATTATGTGAGGCTGGTTTTGTGGTGTGTGTAGTTGCCTTCTCCTCCTGTCTGGTCTTGCCAGTCCTGAGTTGAGAGAGCTCAGCCTCCAGTTTGGCTAAATAGCTGCATCTCTCACAAGTATTTGTGTTATGTGGGAGGAGGAGAGGGTTGTCTGTGTACATGAGGCAGTTATAACATTGCCTCAAGATTCCCAGATTCACCAGCTGGACCGGAGAGGAGATTGACAACTGACCTTTGGACATGCTAGAATAATATTGGGAAATCCTTAATTGAAAACAAGGGCCAGTGGGGAGTGAGGGTGTAGTGCTTTTAATTTTTAGTGCTGACTTATATAATTGCTTTAGTGAGCAAGTGCCAGGTAACTTGAGTGCAATGTGTTACAAGTAACTAAATGCAAAAACGACAAACAGTAACTTTCTTTCAAGTGAAACAAGGAAATAAGTACAGTAAGAAATGCAGATATCACTAGTGATCCACAGAAGTGCTGAGAAGTTGCGTATTAGGTGGAATTAGCTTCCAGGGAAATAACAAGCAAACAAACAACAAGCATATAAACAAAGCTAGATTCAGTAGGCCTGGATCTAGTCTATGCTAGAGCAAACAAGGTGAACCAATTTCAGTAAGATACAGTTCAAATATTCAGGCACTATAAACCTTTAACCAGAAAATTCCCAGCTCAGAAGGGCAGAGTCCAGCCTCTTCTCCCACAAGAGTGCAGACCACGAACCTTCTTAATGTAAAATAACTGGCCTGAAGCCCAAGTGCCTAAACCAGAACTAATACACTTGGACACTGGGCTCTCAATCAGCAGTTCCCAACTTAGAAGGATGAAAGCTACCTGTCCTGCCACCACAGTGCTTGCCACAAACCTTCCTAATGTAAAACAACTGTTCTGAAGCCCAAGTGCTTAATCCAAAAGACTTGAATGATAGCTACACTTTAATCAAGTTACAACCAAGCAGTAATAAATACCATTGAATACTTTAGAGAATGTCTGGATTAGTGCTCAAGTTACACAAACAAAGCTAGATCCAGCAGGCCCGAATCCAGTCTATGCCACAGCAAACAAGGCGCACCAACTTCAGTAAGGAACAGTTCAGATATGCATGCACTATAAGCCTTTAACCAGAAATTCCCAGCTCAGAAGGGCAGAGTCCAGCCTCTCCTCCCACAAGAGTGCAGACCACGAACCCTCTTAATGTAAAATAACTGGCTTGAAAGCCCAAGTGCTTAAACCAGAATTAATACACTTTTAGAATAACAGACACTGAGCCCTCAATCAGCAGTTCTCAACCTAGAAGGATGTAAGCTACCAGTTCTGCCACAACAGTGCAGACCACAAACCCTCTCAGTGCAAAACAACTAACTGGTCCGAAGCCCAAGTGTTTAAACCGAAAGGCTTAGAATGAGTTACACCAAGCAGTAATAAATACAATTGAGTATTTTAAGATGATGCAAAAGTAAAAAGAAGTAGGTAAAAACACAAGTACAGTAAAAGCAGATGAAATTTTTTTTTTTTTTTTTTTTCTGAACAAGTGCTGAGATCAAAGAAACAGATTTGAGTGCTGAAACTAGAAAACTGGCTAGTTATAAGAAATAAACAAGCTAGAAGGCTTCCCTCCCATCCCAAATGGGGCATTGTACTCTATGATGGGTCTGATGAGTGACGAGTAGAGGGGCACTATAACCTCTTTATTTCTAGATGCGAACCCTTTAGTAATTAGATGGGCTACACAGAAGGATTTCCTAACTACTTTGGCAATATGATTATCAAAGGAGAGATTACTATCTACCTGGGTCCCCAGATCTCTTATTACCTCTTCTGTATTAAGGGGGCTGCCACCTATGTGGTAATTCATGGGTGTTTTGTTTTTCCCAAACGGGATGACTATACATTTTTTGGCATTTAGCTTGAGACCATGACTTTGACACCAGATGTCCATCTCAGTAAGGCCCTTAATGTCCGTGTCAGCCGGAGAGTCAATTATGGCTCCCAGTTTGCAGTCATCGGCGAACCTGGTTAGCCATAGTCCTCCTGTGTTTGCCTGTACTTCTAAGAAGTATATGCCAAACAGTAGGGGTCCCAGGACCGAGCCTTGTGGGACAACACTTGTGACTGGTTTAGAGTCGGACCTAGAGCCTGCTATTCTTACCGTGCGAGTTCTGTCTGTAAGCCAGTTGGCAACCCATCTCATGACGTAGGGGTTTATTTCCAGGCTGGTGAGTTTTTCTATTATTCCCGATTGAGGAATTGTGTCAAAAGCCTTGGCGAGGTCAAGGTAGGCTGTGTGAACCACCTTCCCCTCATCTATGGCCTTGGTGGCTGTCTTGAATAAGTCAACCAGGTTTAGTAGGCATGATCTGCCCTTAACAAAGCCAAACTGGGTTGGGTCAAGTGTTTGGAGGTTCCCAATATCTATGTTAATGAGTTCCATGATGATGCACTCCATAGACTTGCAGACCAGGCTAGTCAGGTTTATGGGGCGATAGTTACCAGGGTCAGTTGTGGCCTCTCCTTTGTGGTGCGGAATAACTGTTGCTGTGTGCCATTCTATGGGCACGTAGCCTGTGGAGAGGCTAAGGTTGAACAGTGTGTTTAGGTGGGGGAAGTTAGTTCATTCTGTAGTTCGTGCAAGACGCAGCCTGGGACACTATCTGGCCCCACTGACATTGTGCTTTTGGCTTTTGAAAGGGCTGTTTTCACCTGTGCGTCTGTGATTTCTTGGACACTACACTTTTCTGGTATTATTGTGGGCCCTTTTGGGGGTGAGAGGGGGGTGAAGTTTGCACTGAATCTATCTGCCAGGATGTTGGCAATATCAGTAGGTTCAGTATATTTTGTGCTATTTTGCACTAGCTCAGAGCATATTTGCAAGTTTCCACTTAGATTCGTGACATAGCTAAAGAAGGCTTTGTGGTTATCTTTCGAATCCTTGGCTATTTTTCTTTCAAAGTTAGCCTTGGATGATTTTATGAGGGACCTTAGTTTCTTACTGATACTGATCAGGGATGTCTTTCCTTCTTGGGATTTGTTTTTTTTCTGAACTAGTTTCCTCCTTCTATTGTATAGCCTGTTTATGGTAGGGGTCCACCAGACTGTTTCCTTCTCTTAGGGGAGTGAGACTTGGTTTTGCTAGGGATGGCATGATCCATGCCTCCTTTTAGGTGCTCATAGAGTGCATTTGTAAAGGTTCCTGCATCTTGGACACTGTTATCCTTTAGCGTGGGGGCTGTGAAACTTACCACCACTGTCTTAAGTAAGGTGACGTTTGCTATAGAAAAGTTTTTCACTGTGGTTTCCTTGGTTGGGGGTGGTAGTGTGGTGTGGACATCCGAGTGATTCATTTATGGTCTGATCTAACCAGTGATGGGTTGACCTCTGGTGCGGAACACCTGTCGCCCATGTTGGTGATGACCAGGTCCAATATGTTTTCACGTCTGGTAGGGGAGTTTACCAGCTGATCCAGGGCATTTGAGTTGATAAATTCCAGGAAGCGCTGGACCTGGGAGTTTGTACTTGAGTAGTTTTCCCAGTTAACGGTAGGGTAATTGAAATCACCCAATAGCAGAGTGTTCAGTAGGACCTATATGTTTTCCAGTGTCTCCAGAAAGGCGGAGTGGTGGTCCTGTGTCATGGAGGGTGATCTGTAGCAGGCCACAATTTGCATTGCAGATTTGCCCGATGTTAGTTGCACATGGATGATCTCAGAGGTATCATGCTGTGCCACTAACCTGGAGGTGTAGGTATCCTTGATGAATATGGATACACCCCCCTCCTTTTGTGTTTCGGTCCATGTTCTGTGGCCGAAACATGTTGTATGAGTTGTAGTCCGGTAGTGCTGGGGTGCTCTGTGGAGCCTTGGGAAGGGGAGATCAGGAAGATCAATGTTTTATCTAATATTCAAAAGCCTAGAGAGGGGAGGTGCAGACCATCCCTGTCAAAGTAGTGAGGTCTGTTTACCATCTCCTTCCATACTGACAAATATTGCACCCCCTAGAATGACACCAGAAGCTAAGGCAATTATTAAATTCAGCCATTCTCTGTTAGTATTGTGCCATCATCTTTGCAGGAGGTAAAATGCTGCTCAACGTTAGGCTCATACCAGCTTGGAATATATATTCTGACAGCTCCATATTGTGCCTCTTCTTATAGTCTAGTGAGGCACATCTCAGGTCATTTACATTTACATGGACTATGACTGAGTCATACTGGTACTTGTGTTCCAGTGACCTGAGTGTCTGTGTAATGTGGTGGATCCTGGCCCCTGATAAGCAACAGACCGTGAATCTTTCTTTACCCAACCTGGTGAGAGGGACATTTGTGTGTCTCACAATGGAGTCTCCAATGACTAGAATGTTGGACTGTATGGTGGCTTGCTTTATGGGCTTAGAAGTAGAGGCTCCATGAGATGTGGCTGTATGTGTTGATGTACAAGATATGAAAGAATGCATTCGGGGTTGTTGAGGGTGTTTGCTATGTATACTTTGTCTAGGAGGTAAAATGCTGCTCAACGTTAGGCTCATACCAGCTTGGAATATATATTCTGACAGCTCCATATTGTGCCTCTTCTTATAGTCTAGTGAGGCACATCTCAGGTCATTTACATTTACATGGACTATGACTGAGTCATACTGGTACTTGTGTTCCAGTGACCTGAGTGTCTGTGTAATGTGGTGGATCCTGGGCCCTGATAAGCAACAGACTGTGAATCTTTCTTTACCCAACCTGGTGAGATGGACATTAGTGTGTCTCACAATGGAGTCTCCAATGACCAGAATGTTGGACTGTATGGTGGCTTGCTTTATGGGCTTAGAAGTAGAGGCTCCATGAGATGTGGCTGTATGTGTTGATGTACATGATTTGAAAGAATGCATTCGGGGTTGTTGAGGGTGTTTGCTATGTATACTTTGTCTAGGAGATCTCTGGGCTTAAGGAAGGTTACATTTAAGTGCCTCAGCATATGTGCCCTACATGTCTGCTTTGAACTGTGTGTGATGGATGTAGCGTGTATACTACTGACATCGTGATTGACATTAGGATAGCTTTGCCTCCAGTGACATTATGTAAATACATCTCTCACATACCATATCAGTTTGTTTGAGAATTAGCTGGTTGTCAGTTATCATGAGACAATTTCTACATTGCCTCAGGATGCACATATCCACCAAGCTGGTAAAGGAAACAGTGGGAAAGTTCATATCCATGGCAACAGACCCTTTTTTATTGAGTTTAGCATAATCTCTGAATATTGAATTATTGGAAAATGCTTCTGGTTTCAGTTTTATGGTGTACATAGCTTTTTTTATAGTCGAATTTGACAAGGGAAGATATTACAACTAGTAGAGAAAAGACTGTCCCGTATTGGTGTCAGTCCAGGATTTTGTCCTCCCTAGTTGGGGTGCAGACTAGCTAGTGCAACGTGTTTGTATTTTTGAAGTCCAGAAATCTCTAAGCAGATGTTAGGGAATGCATAAGTTTCTCAGTTGATGGACAGGTAGTTGAAGTCTCCTAGGAAAATGGTGTTTGGCTAAATGCATGGAGACTCCATACTAGGAGGTATAGGCCAAGGGTAACATAGAGGGAGTCCTTTAGTGGTCTATGATGTGGTAAAGGGTTTTGTTAATGATAAGTTGGACATCAAGGCATTCCAGGTCATTATCCTGTCTAATGAGCTTAAAAGTGAAATTTTGATTTACGAATATAGAGACACTGCTTTTTTTAGTGCCTTCATGCATTATGGTGGGCCTGAAGGTGTGGTAGGTGTTGAAAACCTGCACTGATGGTGTTCTCTCATTGGTCTTTCACCAGGTCTCTGTTACAATGCATATATCAATGCAACCCCCTACTAGGGTAAATAAGCTCTCTTGCTAACATGCTGTCTGTATGTTCTTCAAAAGCCATCTTGCCGTCTTTAGTCAAATTGGATCACAAGACAGTCATATTAACCTAAGATAACTTTCTGTGTAATATATTCCTTGTAAAAGTACAAGGACTGTCTATGCATTCCCCAGAGTAATGACCCTGGATGTATGAATAAAGGAACAATATATTCTAAGTTTGAGATTGTGGTACTGGGGTCCTTACTGTGAGATACAATGATCTCAGTGTTTGTATATGTAACTAACAGGGGTGCCGGGAATTGAAGCCTCTTGCAAAAAAAGTTTTCTTGGCATGATAGCAAGTTTTGAAACTTAGACAATAAGTTTGCAGAAATTCAACCAATACTTAAAATACAGTGGATATAAAAAGTGTACACACCCCTGTTAAAATGCCAGGTTTTTGTGATATAAATAAATTAGACCACAATTAATCTTTTCAAAACTTTTCCCACCTTTAATGTGACCTATTACCTGTATAATTCAATTGAAAAACAAACAAATCTTTTAAGGGAAAAAATATAAAAAATAAAAAAAACATACAATAAGATGGTTGCATAAGTGTGCACACCCTTAAACTAATACTTTGTTGAAGCACCTTTTGATTTAATTACAGCATTCAGTCTTCTTGGGTAGGAGTCTATCAGCATGGCATATCATGACTTGGCAATATTTGCCCACTCTTCCTTGCAAAAGTGCTCCAAATCTGTCTGATTGCGAGGGCATCTCTTGTGCACAGCCCTCTTCAGGTCACCCCACAGATTTTCTATTGGATTTAGGTCTGGGCTCTGGCTGTGCCACTCCAAAACTTTAATTTTCTTCTGGTGAAGCCATTCTTTTGTTGATTTGGATGTGTGCTTGGGGTCATTGTCATGTTGAAAGGTGAAATTCCTCTTCATCTTCAGCTTTCTAGCAGACATCTGAAGGTTTTGGGCCAATAGTGACCGGTATTTGGAACTGTTCATAATTGCCTCCACCTTGACTAAACCCCAGTTCCAGATGAAGAAAAACAACCCCAAAGCATGATACTGCCACCATTGTGCTTCAGCGTGGGGATGGTGTTCTTTTGGTGATGCAAAGTGTTGTTTTTGAGCAAAAATATACCTTTTGGAATTGTGGCCAAAAAGTTTAACCTTGGTCTCATCAGACCATAACACATTTTCCTACATGCTTTTGGGAGACTCGATGCATTGTTTTGCAAATTTTAGCCAGGCCTGGATATTTTTCTGTGTAAGAAAAAGCTTCTGTCTTGCAACCCTACCCCATAGTCCAGACATTTGGAGAATATGGGAGATTGTTGTCACATGTAGTACACAACCAGTACTTGCCAGAAATTCCTGCAGCTCCTTCAGTGTTGCTGTAGCTCTCTTGGCAGCCCAAAAATGAAGAAAATGAACACGAACAACCAACTGGAACCAAGAAACCAAAAAAATGTGGTCCACAGCAGAAAGAAGGTGAATAAAAGTCCAGTAGGTAAAATTCAACGAACAAATTTATTGGATGAAAACCACACAGTAATAAATCCCTCAAGCGCTTTCGCTAAGTGCAATACTGAGCTTTATCAAGATGAACACCATATAGCAACTGCTCCTATTTAAATACTTAAAAGTAATCATGTGATCAATTAAATTAAAAAACTAATTGGTAAAATATCACCTGCAAGTACTTGGTATTAAAAGGGCTACATATAAAACCAGTTGAATAGCCTTGTCATAATATCTCTCATATATATAAAAGCTCAAAACATAAACTTCTTGCCAAACGTTCAACAAAAACAAAAACTAAACATTAAATGGATCATATTCGATCAAGATAATAAATACATAGTGAGTACTAAGTAAATATAAATAAAAAATAAAAAATAAATGAATAAATAAAAAATACTGAATAAGTATACAAAATCAAAATAAAAATAAAAAATGTGTGAATCAATTCTTTGGGAGTGTATTAAGTGTGTGAGTATATTAATTTTATGTTATATTATTATAATTCGGCTCTTCTTAATTTCAAGACACTGCTCAAATTCATGTTGTCATTAAGCCCTGGCCATTTTGCAGCGTCCAACCTTAGTTGCCATATAAGCTCTTTATATTCCAGTTTACTCTCCCAATCACCCCCTCTACCATCCGGTGTAAGCTGCTCTAAAACAATAAATCTAAGCTCCATGTTGGGACAGGACAATGAATGCTTGTAAAAAGCATTAGATTCCTTCTTCTTTGTGATGTCATATAAATGTTCATAAATTCTTCTCTTTAATGTCCTTTCTGTTTTCCCTACATAGAAGCTTTGGCATTTTAAACAGAAACCCAAATAAACAACATATTTTGTGTTACAATTAAAATACCCACTTGCCCGACATACAAATTTCCTTGATGGAATATGTAAAGTGTCACCATTGAGAATGTTTGGGCACTGTTTACACATTCCACACTTAAAAGTTCCTTTCTTGCGCCTAATATTAACAGTTTCTGTTGCATGCTTTCTTTCAAACAACTCTTTCAAATTAGTGTCCCTTTGCCTAACAAATTTGGGTT
The DNA here is from genome assembly GCF_019279795.1 of Protopterus annectens. NCBI lineage: Eukaryota > Metazoa > Chordata > Ceratodontiformes > Protopteridae > Protopterus > Protopterus annectens. The sequence goes on from NC_056743.1 coordinate 1,256,094,846, forward strand.
GCTTTGAAACCATCTCTGTTAATCCTTCATGTAATGAAAGTACAGGCCAAAACCTTAGTACTGCTTCTTCTATTAACCTAGAATTACTGGAAAAAGTGTGTGTGTATACATTCTGCTCAAACTTTTGGGAGTTGGTGTTCAGCTCATCTACTAGCATGGTGATAGACCCTAATTAAGGTGGATATCTATCTTCCCTATGCGCACATACTTCTAAGGCCAGAGTGTTGACCAATGTGACAGGATAACCTCTTTCATAAAACCTCTCTTTCAAGAAGTTCACCTCTTCTAAAAAATTTTCTGTAGTACTGGTCATTCTGGATGCACGTATAAGCTGCCCTTTAACAATCCCTTTCTTTTGATAAAAAGGGTGGCTGCTCTTAAAGTGCAGGTATGAGTTGGAATATGTTGGTTTCCTAAATACCTTTGAGCCAAACCTGTTGTTGATGGTGTCTTTAAACAGGGTGATATCCAAGTAGTTTAAACTTTGGTCACTAACAGAATGTGTGAAAACCAAAAATTAAGTGGTAGAGTTGATGTAACCAATGAAATTCAAAAACTCTTTTGTTGTTCCACACCATAAAAGACATATGTCGTCCAGGTACCTGACATAATGTTTGATATGCTTCGCCCATGCCGTTGCAAATATAAAAGTCTGCTCCCATTTGTGCAGTACAATATTCGCGTAGGTAGAAGCACACGGAGCACCCATCGCCACACCCATCTTTTATTTGTAAATTTCACCATTGAAACAAAGGAAGTTGTTACTTAACACAATTTCCATAAGTTCTACCAGTAAGTTGGAAACATTTGCACCAAGATTAGCCTCGTTTGCCAACACCTCATTACACCAACTCAAACCCGTTGAATGGGGTATACTCGGAAATAATTGTACAATGTCAATAAGTTGCCATCAAAAGGTCAGGGTAATACAATTGACATCCTATGCCTTTAAGGAAGTCCCAGGAGTCTTTGCAAATGTATTTCAAAGATGTAACAAATCCCTTGAGCACATAATCTATGAATTTACCTAAAGGTTCTAGTATACCTCCTTTACCAGAAACTATTGGTCTGAATTGTAATGGGTCCAACCCTTTATGGGTTTTCGGAATACCAAAAATCACTGGGGTTCTTGGTTTGGCTACAAATAAATAGTTGTATAACTTTTCGTTGAAGCTACCTTGCAACAAATGGTCCATCAACATGTAGTTTGTTTTTGAGTATGCTATATGTCACTCATTTCTAGATACTATATCATATTGCTTGGAATCCTGTAGCATGCAATGAATGTGTGTGTCATAATCTGTGTTATACATCAAAACCAAACCACCCCCTTTATCTGGCTTCATCACCCTACAGCCCTCCTTGGTAAGAAATTTAATTAAATTGGCCTCGTTTGATCCAAGGTTGTTAGAAGCCATGACAGGTTTACTGATGTTAATGACCCTCATCTCTCTTTCCACTAACTCCTCAAGCACTTTGGTAATAGGGTGTACTGGAGGGTTAAAGGTACTCTTTCTTGAGAGTGCTGTGTCAGAATGGGGTTGTCCTTTGAAATGTAGTAACAAGTTCAACTGTCTAACAAACATTTTGAGATCCATTAACTCTGCTTCTAAATTGAATGGTCGTGCTGGTACAAAGTGCATCCCTCTAGTGAACAAAACAAAATGCTCTTCACTAATGCGTATGTCCGTAAAATTATAAACAGAAAAGTTGTTCTCAGTTATCACAGTGAATTTTTCGGAAAGATTGGGAAACCTGTCTGAGTTCACATAAAATTCTGGGTCCAACTGTGAATGGGCATTCACAATCATTTGTTCCATCTCCTCGGTGGAAATCTGGTCCCCCTCCCCCCTGATTTGTCTGGGGGAAATGTAAAATCCTGGTGTGAATTTTTTCTTTCCTTTTCTGCCAACCTCTCACTCCTGCTGGGTACCTCAACATTTGTATCAGTGTCATTGTTGTTATGGACACTGAACAGCTGTGAGGAGTTGTGATTAGCCCATCTGGTCTTCATAGGAAGTGGGTAGGCTATACCTTCATTGTATTCCCTAAGGTCTCTTTCAAGTTTGTGTATTTTGCGGTTCAACACTTTGTTGCAAAACTGGTCTACCTCATCAAAAATGTTGTCATAATTGCGTTTTACTGAAGAAAAATTAACATCCTTAACCATTTTATTATTTAAACCATTCACCTCCTTAAGCAGAGTATCAGCCTTCGCTTCATACTCTGATATCATGACCTCTAACATCTCAATCCCTGCTCGATTAAAAATTCTGCATAACTTCTTATAATAGGCAGACCCCTTCTGCACATTGTTTGGAAATTTAAAACATCTCAATCCTTTTGGGACCCTCTCAACTTTTACACATTCTTTTAAGTAATCAATTTCTAATTGATTAGATTTAAAAGCATATAGTTTGTCCCGTAAAGTGTTAAAGTCCTGCTCAATATGAGTGTTGTTGTTAGCATTTACAGTACCTTGTTGGAACCAGAACTGCTGGGCCGCCCATACGTTGAAATCAAATACGTTGCCTGTCCACTTGCGTCTCCTGTCAACTGGTTGTTCGATTTATTAGTCCGTTTGGTGATTGCCTGCTGGTTAGTACTACTAGGTTGAACGCCACTACTCGTGGGAGAACGTTCGCCAGAAACACACCTTCTTTTACGTTCCAGGCCTTGTTGCTGGTTGCCTGGCAACGTGAAGACTGAATCAGAGTTACTTACTGAAAGCTTGTTTGTAAGTTGTGTTAGCATCTCCAACACTTTGTTAAATTCGGAATGAGTGATCGAACCATTGTCTTCAGATGTTCTTAACATTTGTGGAGTGTCCATAAAGTCGCATTGCACAGCTTCTTCCGCCATGGAACAGCAAAAAAACAAAGAAAATGAACACGAATGACCAACTGGAACCAAGAAACCAAAAACATGTGGTCCACAGCAGAAAGAAGGTGAATAAAAGTCCAGTAGGTAAAATTCAACTAACAAATTTATTGGATGATTTGGCAAGAAGTTTATGTTTTGAGCTTTTATATATATGAGAAATATTATGACAAGGCTATTCAACTGGTTTTATATGTAGCCCTTTTAATACCAAGTACTTGCAGGTGATATTTTACCAATTAGTTTTTTAATTTAATTTTTCACATGATTACTTTTAAGTATTTAAATAGGAGCAGTTGCTATATGGTGTTCATCTTGATAAAGCTCAGTATTGCACTGAGCGAAAGCGCTTGAGGGATTTATTACTGTGTGGTTTTCATCCAATAAATTTGTTTGTTGAATTTTACCTACTGGACTTTTATTCACCTTCTTTCTGCTGTGGACCACATTTTTTTGGTCTCTTGGCAGCCCTCCTGACCAGTTTTCATCTTGTTTTTTCATCAATTTTGGAGGGACGTCCAGTTCTTTGCAACATCACTGTTGTCCCATATTTTCTCCACATTATGATGACTGTCTTCACTGTGTTCCATGCTATATCCAATACTGTGGAATTTTTTTTGTACCCTTCTCCTGACTGATACCTTTCAACAATGAGATCCCTTTGATGCTTTGCAAGCTCTCTGCGAACCATGGCTTTTGCTGACTAAATGTCAGGAAAATCCTACTAGGACAGGTGAACTTTATTTGGGGTTAATAAGAGTCTCTTTAATTGATGGCATGTGTGTACCCAAGAAGAATGAATGCTGTAATTAAATCAAAAGGTGCGTCAATAAAGTATTAGAATAAGGGTGTGCACACTTATGCAACCAGCTTATTGTAAGTTTTTTATTTTTTATATTTTTTCCCCTAACAGATTTGTTTGTTTTTCAATTAAACTGTACAGGTTATAGGTCACATTAAAGGTGGGAAAAGTTTTTGAAATTATTTATTGCAGTCTCATTTTTTTATATCACAAAAACATGGCATTTTAACCTGTATATCCAGAAAAAAATGATTTAGTTTGGAAAATGAGGATAAGAAATATCAGTAACTTATACAACAAATTTCAACACAGTATACACTTTCATAGTACATTCAGCTTGACTTCTTTAGTATCAGTCGACAGTTGATTGAATACTGCTAAAAAGTTAATTCGCTGATCATTTTCAAACTGAAACCACATGACTGCAATGTTTACCTAAAAAAAAGACTGAAATGAAAACCAGCTACAAATAAAAACATTGAGTTTTCAAATACCTTCTCTAAATATATTTGCTCATTCAAATCTGGTAGCATAGTTGTATCCAACTTTGTCTGCAAGCTATATTCTTTGTAGTCAGGTGGCATACAATGTTACTATTAACAGTGGTCAGTTGTCTGTTAAATAAAACAAAAATCTTTTAATATTAGAAGTCACTACCACTGAGTGTCGAAATGAAGTATTTTTACTATTTTATCTAAATATTTTACAAATGCTTGTAAATGCTTTTAAGGAATCTTTTAATGGTGTGGCTCACATAAAATAATATGCATGTACTATATCCAACACTGCTCAACAACTACTAAAAATCTAGCACCAGTTTTTGCAGTTTAGTTTTAAAGACAGTAAGTTTAGTGGCAGTTTTTTTGGATATCCTGTTTTAGCAAAAGAGATACAACACAGAGATAATAGAGGGAAGATGTGACAGATTTAAACCTTACAGAATGTCTAGTTTAAATCTAACTATTGAAGACATTGATGAGTTACAGGCTATGTCCTGGAATAGAAGTATGGGATATGTTTTTACATTTAGCCTGGATACCCATTTAGTAAAAGCAAGTACCAGCAGCTGGTAGGTGCTTATGAGCCTGAATGAACTTAAAATATTTTTGTTGAATTCCCTATTTTGAGTGACAGATGTAGTTTTAATTTGAAATATATTTCTGAATGCATTCCATCCTTTCTGAATTCATTGCCTATTGATAGCAGAGATAATGGGACTCCGATATATTTTGTCAGTTCCAGAATGTTGTGTATGTTGCCAAATATAGTATGTATGCAGTGTTTATGTGGGGTTTACAATTAAAAGATGCCATAAGCATATTTATGAGGATTTATGTATGTAGCATTTAGAGAAAGGTTGATTATGAAAACAGTCCCTCTGGGTTGGTGTTCCACCAAGCTTAATAAATGAAAATAAATAAATTAAAACAGTAGTATGTTCTAAGGTAAAAAGAATTTTTGTTTTATGTAATTTTATGTAATAAACTCCCTGAAATCAGTGGTGGTGATGTTGGCTTGAATGACAACTTGACTACAGAGAATCAGGCTGCAGCTATACAGTAGATTTAAATAAACACACTAATTTTACAAGTATGTTCAAGAAAGGACATCTGAAATAGCAATGTTTTTATTTGTGGCCATTTTAGCAATAGTATTTCAATTTGCTACTTTTAATCTGTTGATTTTGGGCAAGTTTTGTAAACATGTGATCACAAGTTGAAATTGGTTCATCTATTTTGTAAGCATGCTTACTCAGCTCTCAAGTGATACTAGATTTAAAGTCTGAAGAAGTTGGATTGAATTTGTGATGAATGTGCTTGCTCTGTTGAATTTTGCTGAACAAATTATTCTCATTATTTTCTGGACTGAATCTTTTTTTCTTTAAACTGAATCATCTTGTGTATCTTGTGTAATAACTGCAACTGGATTTGTTGGGTAGTTGTATGTCGGGGAATAAAACAATGATTTTAAATAATGTTTGCTGTAGCTTTTGATTTTACAGTATTTATACTTTTGTATGTTTTTGGTGTAGAGGGTATTATTCCTCTCTCCCCACCCTTGACAACTTTAGTCAGAATAGGGTATGATGGTATTGCAGACAGTTCCTATTAGGAGGTAAGTACAGGCTTAACAGATGCAATCACTGTCATTGCTTATTAATCTGTTGACAATAATGAATGGGAATCACAGATGCTGCAATTAATTCATAAAAAGTAAGGAGTAACTGCAGTTGTATGGTGAAGTAGCTGTAAAGCAGCAGTATTTTGGCTGACCTTCTGGAGGTATTATCTTATCTGTAGGTGCTCTTCTAGACTGTGAAAGACTGAGTTTTTTCAAACTACAAGGAACTGATTATATCACCTCAGGATCTGTGAGGTCATCACTCGTACCCCAGAGGATGATAAGAAGACAAATACTTGGACTACACTGGGTTCTGCAAGGGTAAGAGCAGTGGCACAAGGGGTGTCCATATTCATAAAGGACACCCACACCTCAAGGTTGGTGGCAACGCACGATGCATCGGAGACCATCCAGGTGCAATTAACCATAGGCAAGACTGCTCTGCAATTTGTAGCATGTTACAGGCCACCCTCTCAAACTCAGGAACCTCACATGGCCTTCCTGAAAACATTGGAGGGGATAAATGTATCTCCAAACACCACGATACTAGGTGATTTCAACTACCCTAATATAGACTGGGAACACTACTCAAGCCCAAACACTCTAGCCCAAAGGTTCCTGGAGTTCATAAACTCAAATGCCATGGAACAACTAGTCACCATCCCCACAAGAGGAGAAAACATACTTGATCTCATCATCACGAACATGGGATCACAATGTTCAACACCAGAAGTATACCCCTCACTGGTGAGATCAGATCATAAACTAATCTCGCTGGAGGTCCTCATCCCGCCCCACCTGAAATAAAAAGACCACAGTGAAAAACTTCTCAAAAGCCGACTTCACACTTCTAAAACTAGCGTGGTCTCCTTTAAGGCCCCTGAGCCAGTGGTAAACATTACTCAAACCGCTGAATCACTTACAAATGCCTTCTACCAGCACCTACAGGACTGCATGGATCAGGCAATCCCAAACAAAACTAAGACTCTTTGTACCAAAGGCAAGCGTCCAGTCTGGTGGACCCCAGCCATAAACAAGCTCTACAACAAAAGGAGGAAGCTACTACAAGATAGAGCAAAATCCTTGAAAGGTAAGACACCTTTGATCATTATAAGTAAAAAACTAAGAGCTCTCATAAAATCATCCAAGCCAAATTTTGAGAGAAAAATCGCCAAGGACTCAAAAGACAATCATAAGGCCTTCTTTAGCTATGTTAGAAACCTAGGAGGAAACTCCCAGATATGCTCAGAATTAGTTCAAAATGATGTGAAGATTACTGAACCTACACACATTGCCAACATACTGGCTGACAGGTTCAGTGCAAACTTCTCCCCCCCCCAAAAGGAGAGATATCTATACCAGAGGATTGTAGCCCCCCAAACATCTCCAACGCCCAGGTGAGAACTGCCCTCTCCAAGGCAAAAAACACAGCATCCATGGGACCGGATGGTGTCCCTGGCTGTGTGCTCCACGAACTCAATGAGGAATTAAACCCGCAGTTAGGACAGCTGTTTAATCTTAGCCTCACCTCAGGATACGTACCCAAGGAGTGGCGCACGGCGACTGTGGTCCCACTTCACAAGGGCGGTGCCTCCACCGACCCTGGTAATTACCGTCACATTAGCTTGACAAGCCTTATCTGCAAAGCCATGGAGAGGATCATAATGGAACTCATAAATAAAGACATAGGGAACTTGCAGACTTTGGATCCAACCCAGTTTGGCTTTGTCAAAGGCAGATCATATCTTTTAAACTTGGTTGACTTTTTCGAGACAGTCACCAAGGCCATTGATGAGGGAAAGGCAGTCCATACAGCCTACCTCGACCTGGCAAAGGCCTTCGACACAATACCCCACTCAGGTATCATCGAAAAACTCATCAGCTTGAATGTAAACCCATACATCACAAGATGGGTTGCAAACTGGCTAAGTGACAGAACCCACAGGGTCAGAGTTGCTGGAGCCATGTCAGACTCAAAGCCTGTCACAAGTGGTGTCCCACAGGGCTCAGTCCTGGGTCCACTCTTGTTCGGCATCTACTTTTCTGAAGTACAAGCAAACACAGGAGGGTTATGGCTGACAAAGTTTGCAGATGACTGCAAACTGGGCCATAGTCGAAAACACATCTGACACAGATATCCTTCAGAAGGGCCTCACAGAAACGGATAACTGGTGCCAGAGCCATGGCCTAAAGTTAAACGCCAAGAAATGCATAGTCATACCCTTCGGGAAAAACAAGGTTACCCCTAGCTACCATATAGGTGGCAATCCACTGAGCACAGAAGAAGTCATCAGGGATCTGGGGACCCAGGTTGACAGTAGCCTTCGCTTGACACTCATGTTGCTAAAGTAGTTAGGAAAACCTTCTACATTGCCCACCTGATCATGAAGGGATTCACATCTAGATCAAGGGAGGTCATCGTCCCCTGTACTCATCACTCATTAGACCTATGATTGAGTACAATGCCCCATTCGAATGTATCTGACCCGACACCTGCAGCAGCTGGAAAGGCCCCAAAAGTTCCTCACCAAAAGGATAAAGGGTCTCAAAATATGTCTTATGCTGCCCGACTGAAAGAACTCCAGCTCTATTCAGTCTCATACCGCTTGCTCAGAGGTGACCTGTGCCTGACATATAAGGCCATGTCAAACCCAGATTTGATGAATATGCTTCACCTCAAAAATCTAGATCCCTCAGAACCACAAGGGCGGGAGACTTAAACCTTGACACGGTTATTAATAGAACGTGCTGGAGGGACAAATTCATCACCCAGAGACTCCCTATGCTGTGGAACAAAATCCCGGTACATGTGAGGCAGAGCACCTCGCTGGCCTTGTTCAAGAGGAATCTTGACCAATGGATGGGAGATCGCAGATATACCCCAGGGATTACTTCAGTGTCACTGCTTGACAGAGGCACAGCAAAATAATAGGCATAGTTTTATTCAAACTAAAGGGGTGGCGAAAGCCACATAACTATGGGCTAGGCTTATAAATGCCCTTGGGCAGATAGCCTAGTATGAACCTATGAACCTATGAACCTATGAAAGGTACATCTCTCTAAATGTACTTAGAGTTGCCTTTCTTTCTTTTCATTTATTGAATTTATTAACTAGGGTAGAGTGCTGATCAATATTAACCAATTTCAGTCTCAACCCCGTAAAAAGGCAACAGTATAGTACAACTGAGAAGAATCCAATTAGACACAGAGATGGACTGTAGTATTACATTAAATGTACACCAAACGCAGTAGCATGAAGTGCAATGATCCACATTATATACATAATATTTGCATCATATATGTAAAAGTAGATAAAAGTAAGTAAAATATGGTACTATAAAAATGGGTGTAAGTTAAGGGAGATTCCAGAATGGAGATGTAGTTATTCCATCCTGGCAATGATGGGTCTTCCTAAGGATATACTACCTGGGGAGACAAAGATGTGGACCTAGGACCTTCAAAAAACATAAATCAGAGGACAATGACATCAAACCACAGGTAAAATAGGGGTTCTTTAACTTGGGGGGGTGGAATCTAGGTAGGGACACATGGAGGCAAGGTGTGCACCTCTTGATACCTCAGACTGACAAGGATGCACTCTTCAGGCTTACAAGATCATCTGCAAAGGGCACAAAGCTTAATGTGGTTGTTCAAGTAGGAGCAAATGACCTGGCTGTGAATGGAATCAGAGTGGTGCTGGGGGAGCTTTTAATACTGGACAGGGGTTGCAGTGAGCAATACCCACAATAACATTCTCAGACGTGTGGCCTCTCTCTGGCATAAGTAATGATCTCATCATAGTTTTCAAGGAATGGCTGAACTGATGAAGACCTCTGGACTTCAGCTTCATTAGTAACAATGACTCACTTAGAAGGTTCCAAGCATATATTGTTATTGAAGTATGCATTTATTTAAATGAGGATCCAGGATTTAGGGTCATTTACCTGCCACTTAAACTAGCAAATGGTGAAAGCACAAAATAGTATTAGGAACTCCAACTTTTCATTACTAGCCACATAAATTAACAAATGATAGAAGCATAAATAAGCATCATGAATTCCTGACTCCCCCTAGAAAAGTCTCAGGGTAGTTAGTGATGTAGCTTACGAAAAAGCACTGAAAACAAGTGGGTAAGGGGGCTAATATAAGTAAGATTAGTATACACATGGATAAGGCAAGGATGAGCTAGTAGATATGACGCAACAGCCCACATATTGGGATGCATACAGAACTATTCCTTATGGGAAAGAACTTGGCAAGAAAATGAGAGACTCCATCTATAGAACAGCAAATAAAGGGGTAGTGTTAATGGTAGGTTATATATGCAATGTGTAGATTAGAATAACTTGAGTGAAGGTAAACCTAAGAGCAGTATCATTATTAATGCCCTGCATAGAATGTTCTTTGATAGCAGGAGAGCCTACTAGAATAAAAGAGTAGTCGTGGACTTAATATTCTTAAATGGACAGGAAGATAATTGACCTCAGGTCTGAAAATTTGCATCCATTTTGGAACATGTGAATGCCAAGATTCAGCTGGGACTCAGGGCTCAAAGTATGATAATGCAAAGCAAAGCCCTCTCAGAAAGGAATAATGGTCTCTGTGGTAAAGGCCTGACTGCCAGCCAGATTGTCTGGCTTAAGTTAGAGGCCCGAGCACTAGAGGAGTCAGCAAGGGAGGATGGGTGGCTTTATCTATCCTCAGGTAAGGGAAGATGTCCAACTGCTGCCATGCTGTTGCTTTATGTGCGAGGTGGGGGTCTGTACCACATGATTGAGGGCAGGCACTAGGTAAAACCAAATCCATGTGCTAGATACCACCAAATCCATGTGTTTGACATCACCAATGTGGTGATGCTAAACTTCTGGACAACCTTCTGGGCACATGACCAGACACATGCATGGGTCATGGAAGTGTGATAGGTGTCCTTCATGATACAGGAATGCATGTCAGCCTCTAAGAGGGTGGTGTTATGCTCCTGAGCTTTGCCTTGTGGATGATGCAGCTGTGTAGATGTGGGAATTAACATAGTTCTCCTGGAGGCAAGGATAAATACTTAAAGACAAATGGCCAATTCAGTGGGGGGGTGGGTTCAAAGTGAAACTCACAGGCTGTTTGGATGAGGGTATTCCTTGGCTGTGTAGAAAAGTAAATGATGTGAGAGGTGGCAGTGAAAAAAAAAAACTTCTTGTCACTCGGGATGATGGCATGGCATCCTCTGTACAACTCTTGCCTCAGGTTCCAGATGAACACTGCTGTCCAACGAATGAATGGCTTAAAGACTGACAGAGGGGCTGATGGTCAGTAATCAGGGAGACAAAATGCATATTAAAAAAACAGCTATAATGGTAGTGTTTAAGAATAATTGATAATCTATCAAAAATGCTATCACCAAAACCCTGACCCTGTGGCTCACAGAACTAATGGCCTGATTGTGCCCCAGATGGGCCATGTTTCACTAGCAGTACTGATACTGGAAGGATCGGGTGGGGGAGGATGGGAGTGAGTGGCTGATGCTGGCTTACTTATCATGGGGGGAGGGAGGCAGATTCGGCTCATTGCAACAGCAGATTTAAGAACCTTGTGTGCACTAGTTTGCAAGCACTATATCACTTGGTCAAGAGGTTGTTCATGTGCAAAAGCATGCATGCATCTCCTGAAGGAAACCATAGCAGAGCTCACAAGGCTGTCACAAGGGTAGTAAGGTCAAGTCACACTCCCTGGCAGTAGTATGGTGCATCCCCACACCTCATCTGTCTCGAATGTGGTTCAGGTTGTACCCCAGGAAGGCTAAGACAGGCCCAGTAGACCAGCAGATGAGAAGAGGAGCAGGTGATAGCTGAGTGTCAACTGCAGGGAGATAAACAAATAAGAAACAAACAAAACTGTGCTATCACAAAAGGAACACAGTTTTGGGTGAAATTAATATGGCAGTTGAGTAGCAAGAAAGCTGGATGAAAAAGCAAGAAATGCTGCTTGTAAGACTTTGCTAGAGTTCTTTGTAAAATTCTGAAACTGTGATAAGTGCAACAACATGGACATGATGGATACAGTTTTGTACAGGACAATAAAAATGGATCCTGCTGAAATACTGAGTACTGGAATTGTGATCTCTGGGAATAGGGAACATTCTGAGTGCTGGAATAGGGAGAATGTCTGTGTAAATGTGGAACATAAATAAGAGGTTGCAATGCGTTGGAGTGTTTCCCATTCTCCAAGGCAGAGCAGTCTAAGAGTTTAGTGTATAATCAGAGATGTGGAATATGTAGTACCCCATTTTGAGGTTGCAGGGGGATAAGCCACTGTAAAGAATGCATATATATTTCCAAATATAGGTCTCACATTCATCTTAGTCAGCCACATAAAAAAGTGCATGATCTGCATAATAGACCATATAATGACAGACTAAATGAGTACAACAGATATAGTCTTGAAGAAAGGAAGCAGTGAGGGTGCATGATAGATACGTTTTGTGTGTCTTATGGGAAACCAGAATTATGTATATGCCAGCTTATGAAGAGAGATAATCCACTGAAATGAAGTGGATACTATCTTTCAGAAGAAGACAACAAAAATACACTGTGTTGAGTATACAAGATGGACAGCTCTGGGAGAATAAAAGGTAGAAATTAGTTTGCACAAGAGGAGAAATATGATTGCAACATTCTTCCTAAGACTTCCACTAGAGACAAAGATGGTGACTGAATTCAAGAATACACAAGAAAGACATGCGGTCATACTTTACATAAACGGGGTGGGTAGATGAGATAAGCCAACACCTAACTTCCTCATGGCTCGGCTCATGCTTCCATCCTGACTAAATACACCTTTCTTTCTGATTCTCTTCCATTACCCGTCTCTTGATCCATTCCTCTGACTCAACTTTCTTGTCCCTTGTCTCTTTTTCTCTCTTTCTTTCACCCCTACTACTGTTCCTCCAACTAACCTAGATTAATTCTTTCCTACCAGTGCCCCTTCCTTACCCACTTCATCTCCTGACCTCCCCACTATCAGAACTTTTTACACTTATGATTTCCTGACTATCTTTGCTTATACCCTTCCTCCTCCTCTATTTTCTGTTCGTGTTCATAGGTTCATAGGTTGGTACTAGGCTATCGGCCCTAGGGCCTATACAAGCCTAGCCATAACAATTCCCTGGCTATTTCTTTCCACACTATTTACTTCCCTGGAGCCCTGTCTAGCAGGGTGACTGACGTGATCCCCAGGGTGAATTTCCTTTCTCACATCCAATCGTCAAGGTTCCTTTTGAAGAGGGCCAAAGAGGCGCTCTGCTTGACATGTATGGGCAGTCTATTCCAGAGTTTGGGGAGTCTCTGGGCTAAGAACCTATCCCTCCAGCATCTTTTGTTTATTGTGATGACAAGGTTTAGATCCCTGGAGCGTGTGGCTCTGAGGGATTGGGATTTCTTTAAGTGTAGCATGTCCAACAGCTCTGGGTTTGACATGGCTTTGTATGTTAAGCAGAGATGTTCTAGGGATATCCACCCTTATTTATGAGGATATACATACTGAGCCTATGTGCATTATTATTGATCTTGTACCTCTAGCTATTACATGTTAGCATGTCATTGATTTATGTAAAATAATATAATTTCTAAGTTATAAGGTACATGTATTTACTACTTATGTCTCAATATTACCTGCAAAGTAATGCTTAAGATGTTTAGTTTTTTTTACTGTTGTTCACTGTAAAAATGTATTTTATGGGGAGCTTTTCTCTCTGGACCTCCACTGAAAATGGGACTTGTGCACAGTCAGACTTTACTGATAAACAAAAGAGAATAAATAAATAAATTAGATAAGAATGCCTTGCGGCTTATCTAGTAAATAATGGGCAGACTAGGTGGGTCATGTGACTGCCAGATAATATCTATATTTCTGTGGTCGATATGAATAAGTCATAGACTATTGGTAAATAAAAGATGGGAAGCTCAGGAAAGATAATGAGAAAGTATTATTTCACATAAAGAGTTGTGCATGCCTGCAGTACAGTTCTTGAAACAGTAGTCGGAGTTAAAAATCAGCAAATGGGCTCATAAATATGTAGAAGAAGTGTAAACTGCTTAAATTTTCCAGGCAGAGACCATCTATTTGAGGACCCGGAGGCATGCATTATAAAAAGTTATAAAGGTACAATCTAACTACCTTTATTTTACGCACTAAATAATTGGGTCATGATGTATTTATTTGACATTTGGAAATAAAAAAAAAAAAAATATATATATATATATATATATATATATATATATATATATATATATATGTTTGTGTGTGTGTGTGTGTGTTCTTTTTCTTAAATTTGTTCTGATTCTCATGAATTGACAATGCACATAAAGGGTTATCTTTGTATTTTAAAAACAATAAATTGTAATATTCTGCAGATGCAAAGCTAAAAGTAAACTTTATATTTGTAAACATGGATGATTTTGTAACATCTGTATTTGTGTCAGCATTTATGGAAGGTTCTCTCATTCTGAAAGTTTGGGTCCTGCAAATGTCTGTAATTGTTAAGTGCACTGAGCTGCCCTTGAATCCAGTTTTAATGGTTTAGCACAATTTCAGTTTAGAAAAAGACTCCATTTTAAACAATGGAAGGGTGAAACACACACACACACACACACACACACACAAAAGTGTGCATAGCAGTTTGTACTTGTAGCTGCACAGTTCTTCAGTCCTGTTTTAGGAATGCATAAATAAGAAAGAAGGGGGCAGTTCATAAGTGTACAGCTGATAAGCCAAGTTGTCCCTTCCTCCTCTTGTTTGCCTTGTGGAGTCCTTGTATGGTTTTAAACTCTCAGATGATACCAGAAGAATTAGTTAACCTCCACTTCTGCTGAAAAAAAAAGTTTGTTCTTTCTATTGCATCTGAAGCTCCACCCCATATCCCTGGGCCTTGCCTGTTCTGACTCATTCAATTTTGGAGCCAAAAAGTGCTGGGAACACAGCTGCCTTAAAGAATTTGGGGGAGGGGTTTCTTAGCTGATCCTGGGCAGCTGTGTCTGCAGCTAGACTTTTCCTTTACACAGCTGCCTGCCAGCAATCATGAGGTTAAAATGGAACGCCCATTCCAATGCAAATATATGTACTGCCTGCCCCAGTCATGTGGCATAGATGCAAATGTCTATGTGTGTGTTTATTGCACACAGGTGGGGCGTTGAGAGTATGGACTGTAGCAGGTATGTGTTCTGAAGCTAGCACTTACTGCTGGAGTAGGACACAGGAACACATGAACATTTTGACAAAAAGGTAAGGAACTGCATTAAAAAAAATGAAACTTTCCAAAAGTTGCAGAGAAGTTATAGTTTGCCTTTTTTTCCTTGTGCCTGACAGCAGAAGTGAGTATCTTGTACTACTGACACATTTAACATTTGGAAGAGGTAAGCTGAAGTATATCAGAGGTATTTCTGGACTTTGCTGCATGTAGAGAAATGACAATGTGTGTCATCATTATTAGTAGTTAAGTGAGGGAAAACTCGGTTAACTTGAGGCTAGAAATTACGTGTGGGTGTGTGCTGTAAACATCTCTGTTGCACTTATGTATCAATAAGCCCAAGCAAATGGGACGACATTCAACTTATGGCAGAAGAGTTACTTTCCTAAATGTCATTCTTAGCTAACCTGTTCGGTGTCAACTATTGGCAAAGTATGGAAAATGTACTTAGCTATACATTCCTGTGACAGAGCTTTAGTTTTTCCCCAGATACGTTTTTAATTTTCCTCAGGCAGAGAAGCTGCTATCCCAAAGAGGAGTTGTTTTGTTTACCGACTTTAAAGCAAAATTATTTTCTGCATTTTGATAGACAGTTAAACTTTGGTACTACGTTTAACATTCAGATGAGTTTTCAGTTCCAGGTTTGAAACCATGCCATTCACATTCTTTCCCAATGTCATCTTCTCAAAGACTAACATTACATAGGGTTACTAGCCTGGGCGCAAGTAACCCAAGTCCACTTGTGTAATGTGGAAAAGTGCCAGTCCAGATTTGTGTGACTGCAGGCTGCCAGTTTAGCTGAAATGGGTTCACTTCTACCTGCATAGTGCAGGCTGGGAACCTCATTACTTTGTGTATAGCTGTACCTGTAAATTTAATAGGTGTAGGAATAATGTTGGTGTGAAGATGGGAGGATTTCTCTCATCCACTTTATATCCGGATACTAATAGTAAATATGTGAAGCACCGTTCTTGTGAAATCTCACTTAAAATTTAATGCTAAGTGTATGGGGCACATCATCCCTACCCTAAAAGGCACGTAGGCTATGGATTTCTAGCATTAGATTACTTGCAGTGTGGAATCATTTTCTTTTTCCTTTGGTTAACATGTAGGGTGGGGTGTTTGCTTGAATAATTCACTTCTGTAACATGAGATTTTATTTGTTTAAGTATGGGTGTGCCAGTCAGCCAGGCCTTCCGCCTTCTTTTCTTGACATGACTAAGGATTAATTAATGACTATAGTGTGAGATACTTTCCTTTAACTTACCTGTGCAGTGTAGGATGCATTAGCATTAGACCATATGTATGGCATAATGCAGTTCAATTTAAGTTTGCTTGCATAGATTCCGATGTGGTAACAGTAGGCTACTTGGTTTATCATCCTGTGATGTATCATATTTGCTTGTAAACTATGAAAGCTGTACTTGATGTTGCATAATTATGATAACCGTTGGGCACTGGCATGGTGTGGAATTTATTTTATTTATTTTTATTTGTGTATGTTAGGCAAGTGGGTGAACTTGTCCAAATAATATTTTAGCATAAGTTAAAAAATACAGCGTGAATCATTTTTCTTCAAATTGTTTGTACACTGTGAATTTTTTTCATATCAGCTGACTTGTCATAAGATGGACTGACTGTATTAACTAGGTTAAGGTTACATCTGCATTTATGAGACATTTTGCAATGGCTCATTTCAGTAATACCAGACTGCAGAGTGGTTAGGAGGATTATGTGCATGAGTGGGTGCATCAACTGCTGTCCTATGGGAGTGCAGGAAGACTGCAGGTCAGAGGTCAATGTACAAAGCAGAATGATGCTGTCCTGTACAACATTCAAAGGTTACAATTCTGATTTGAACCCTAAGTCAATTATTTGTGCAGTACAGGACTATGAGGAGACTCCACATCACAAACTAATCTCCTATGTATGGCAGACTTGTGGCACAATTGTTTAGAGCAAAATTACTTTATCTTGTGGAGAATATGGGAAGGATACAAAAGCTAATGATTCCATTTGAATAGGGCAGGGGCTGGAGGCCTAGTGAAAAGTCTGACTTTAGAACAGATGAACTTAAAGTGAGTGCAGCAAAAGAGGGGAAATATTTTGAGAAACTGTAATAAGTAAGTATCAGAGGGATCAGAATTGTTCCAGTGCAGTTTAACATACAAGTTACAAGTGACACAGATTGACGTAAACCTAGTCCAGATCAGCCTCTGCTGATAGTACAAAGGTTAGAGTAGTAGTTGTTTTTCCTTGGGGCACCAGCAGTTTAAATTTTAGGTACTACTGTGCTTGATGGCATGTACACTGGAATGAATGAGTGGTTACTTCCTCAACATGTGTGTAGTAGCTGAAACCTAAAGTTAAGTACTAGAAGATAAGTGAGAGAGCAATGATAAGGGTCACCACAGTGCTGAGGGGGACTATTCAAGGGACTCGAGGGATGCCGAAGTCATAACTATGCTGTACATCCCATTGTTGATGTCACACCGGTATTAGGGTTCCCTGCTGCTTGTCAAGCTGTTTCTGATGAAATGGGAATGTTAAAATAGTTTCATTAAATTCTGTTTCTTCAAATAAGATTGTGGAACACTAGGCTGTGTGATTTCAGAGTTAGTATATTTAGAACTGGGGGTACTGGAACAATATTTTTTGTATTTTGTTTTGTTGTAGTCAACGATGTACAATGCCAACCCTTTTATTAATGGTAGTAATATTAATTCATTGCTGACTTGATGTCCAGCCGCAAATCTGCCAGTGTTCTGTCTTCAGTTTTGAAGTCCGTTAGAATAGAAAAAAAGTGATGCTAGTGGCAAAAGTGCAGAGAAGGGTTAGGACAATAATAAGATAAGGTCAGTCATCTGTCTTACAAAAAAAGGCCAGATGTGCTGGGAGTGCTTTCTCTTGGGAGAGGGTATTACACCGATATACAGGAACAGTGGATGGAGTAGAATTCATGATAAAAGTATGAGGCTAAAGAGGATATGGGTAGCAGTTTGAACTATGAAGATGATCTGAGGAGACAGTGAGCAGATCACAGCGACAGTGCTGAGAAAAATGGACCAAGCTGCTAGAGGAGATTGTGGAACTGAAGATAGGCATTATGTTTAACTTGGCAGGGTAAAGCATAAAAAGTGAAACTGGTGTGTGTGTGTGTGTGTGTGTGTGTGTGTGTGTGTGTGTATGTGTGTGTTTTTTGGTGAAGTTGTATGGATCTGGCTAAAAGTACAGGTAGGCTAGGTGGACATGTTGTACCCTTTCTTTTGATGTACTTGTAAGTTTGTATGTACATTTTATAATATTTGTTATTAATGCAGCAACAGAAGTAAAATAATTACTACCATATACTGTTGGGTCACCCCACACCAGCAAGACTTTCACTTATTATGACAGTTTGAAGATATACATGTTGGGAAGAGCTTTGTTAAGGATTTTAGACCATAAGTTACTTTACAGGTGTGCTGTGTGTGTGTGTGTTGCAGCCCACCCCAAGTGAAAAAGACAGTACATGTAACAAATAGTGTTGTGATTGGAGATGTGGGACACCCTCCACAGCATATCCAGCTAAACTAATACTAAACTACAGTGTTAAACAGAAGGACATTGATGACAGCCCTGGGGGAATGGAGGAAGGATTAATTACCTCTACAGTATGTTTTTAGTGGTCAGTAAAAAAGTACATTAAACTTGTACTTCGAAAGTGCTTAGCTCTTATACCCCTTTTGGAAGAGAAGCATAGTCTTGGTAATATGGATAGGTGAGGGTTACATTTTCAGTGTGAGCTAGATTTCTAGTGCAGTACTAAAATAAAGCTAGTACACTTTCCTTCATTACTGTTGTGCAGCTTATACGGCTGCATCGCATCTTTTTGTTTATTTACTTCATGTAGTGGGATCAAGTGATAAGAGTATTTGATTAGTTTGCTGGGAAATGCAGTAGCCACCACAGAGACTAATATCTCTGCAGCCCTCGCAACCATCTCTGTTGTCTGTCAGTGCAGATCTGACAGCTCCTTTGAATGTGGCTTATCAATAAAGCTGGGGGAGTAGTAGATAACAGAAAATACAACAGGAATCACTGTACCTAGTGCATAAAACAGCGGCAGGACATTACACTAACAGGACTCACTCTGGACTTTGCATGAGATCAATAGCAGAACATACCAGTAACAGAAAGCACACTGGTCATTGCATGACATCAGCAGCAGAGGCCAGACAGACTGATTCCTGCTTGGGTAAACTGTTGAATCTTTACTTGCAGTAGTAAGTGCGGATTACTCCCCCACCATCAAAACCACAACTATCCCCACCACCACAATGCACTTAAAATATATGTAACTGCTAATAAGAGTCCAGCACAGAGTGGTCAAAATAATCTTTGATCTGGACTGCAAATCATATAAGATGAGCAGGGACAGTCTGAATTGCACTACTCAAAAATTAAATGGGAGGAGAGATGATGGAAGCATTAATAAAACAATTGTCTGGCTTGTAAGGGAGGGAAATAAATTGCAGGATAAACAAGTTCTTGTTGCCAAGACTGTTTGGCCAGTTACCAGTTGGTACGTGTACGCTCATCCAAAGAACCTGTCTAAAGTGTGTGAACAGTTCTGTTTTAAGTACATGCAGTGACATGTTTCATACAGGAAGGTTGTAGCTCATGAACACACAGCAAAACAGCACTGTTTTTTTAAGTAATGTTAGAGTTAATTTGTGCAACAACACATTCCTATCTAGTTAAATGTGGGCGGTTTGCAACTCAGATCTGTGCAACAAAACATTACTATCTTGTAGAATGTGGGAGTCGCACCTTGTGTGTGTATCAGCATGAGGAGCGTGGGAAGCTTGCATTTTGCATATGTTCAGCAAACAAGTGTTGCCCTCTTGAATGTGGGAGTAAACAGCAACTAAGTGTATGCATCAGCATAACAGCTGGACAGTTGTATTGCACCAGTCTCAATATGTGCACTGCAATGAGGAGTGTAGGAAGGTTGTATCAGAGCTATCCTCAAAAGGAAAAAGTTAATTTACATTTGCTAACTAGGTTAGGCTGACTGGACTCGGACCCTTTTCATTACTAGAATAGGCTAGACCGACCAGGTACAGAGCCTTTTCACTGGTAGCCATGGGATAGACTGACTGGGCACAGGCTGAGCTCTTTTCTGTGGCAGCTCTGGGATTGGCTAACTGGACACAGAGTGAGCCCCTTATCAAAAATGACCTACGTAGGCTGACTGGGCTCAGTGGGAGCCCCTTTTCTGTGGTAGCCCTGGGATTGGCTGACTGGGCTCAGTGTGAGCCCCTTTTCAACACTAACCTGGTGGTAAGCTCAAGTGGCAAGTTAGAAGTACAATAGTACATGATTATTGCTCATACATACAAATGTGAGAGTGATATTTTTTATGAAATAAAAGCATATTAAGAAAAAGCATTATGTACACATTTACTTAAATAATTCACAGTTGTGCTGTGCTTAGTTGAGTAGCAGAAGTAATAATGTAACATTCCTATTTTGTAAAGTAACAATCCTTACATCTGTTAGAGTTGTAGTAGAAGTACCCTTGCGACTCTATACGTTATATATTAGCATCTTTTTTGATAACTCCTATACTAGGATACTATCATATGTGTATTTCAACCATGAGTATGTGTACGTTTGGCTTTATTCACTTCTTATACATTGTACTGTTCGACTTTTGGAGCTTTTCTTCCTGAGTCTCCAATGAAAATGGACCACCGTCTTAGAATGAGTAACCCATTTAACAAATAGAAGTAAATAAACATAACACCATCTAAAAATATACACGTTTGTCACGTCACCTTGACTATGTAATTTGTGGTATGCAGAGATTAGGAACTTCTAGTTCTTTGATAGAACAGTTTGACACAGAAGAAAAAGTTGAGTACATGTTGCAACAGGCAATGTTAGAAGAAATAATATGAATCAGGTGTTGTACAACTGGTAAACAGTTTTGCTATAGAAGCAGAGTCTGGATATTCCTGTTAAGATAGTGCTGTGGGTAACAGATATTATTACTACCAGTGCCCGTATCATCATTTATTGCACAAGCAGTTTCAGGATGTAATTAAGATGTTTTTTTTTTTTTTAGTTTATTTAGAAATGCCTCCTTGTTAGATTCTGATCCCATAAATAATGGGATATACATTAAGTATGGTGAGTCTCTGAAGGAAGACTGTACGTGTAGCATGTATATGTGTGTGTGACACCAGCCATGAAGTTGTTTGAATGCTGTAAGCTTTGAAATGCACAGAACAACTCGTACTTCTGAGTGTAAGGCTATTATGGTCTACGGTAGTAACTACCCCCCAGGGAGAAGGGATGGTTTTATCAAATTCATCATACTGTATACAAAATTGTTACTATTTTGTCTAACACTGACTACTTTTCAGGAGTATAGACTCCTGCCAGCCTATACTTGCGTAGTGAGCCATCCTCTGGGGTATCAGAAACCTTACTACTTAGAACATTTTGTAGAGCATTGCTTTGCTTTGCATGTTTTGTATCCATGAATTAACAGGTGAAATGTGTCTAAAGAACAGAAGAATTCAGGTTGCAAAAGAAAATTTACTTCCTAGTAGAGGAAGAAGAAATTAAATTCTAGATGTATTGCATGGTTGGAAGAAGGTGCCTGTTTCTGTGCAGGAGAAAAGCCAGAACATAAAGGTCTGTTTTCAAGAAGGTTATGTGACATTGTCTGCTGATATGTGATTATTACTGATCTGTGTGTTCTTTAAGTGATGGTAGAGAACGTTCTGGGTTTCAAATTTGGGATTTAGATGCAGCTGTTTCCAGCAGATGTGTGGTACAACAGGATGCACTGGGGCCAGCAAGTTAAGCATGAGGATCATTGGTCGGGTCCACCTTTGGTCCCGATTTTACAAACTTTCGAACAATTGTGTGAGTTTGACATTCGAGATTTGGTTAACAACATACATAAGTACAGGTCCTCACATAACATCAGTAAGGAAGAACGTGACTTCTTGACATTCATTAAAACTCAAAATTTACGGTTTTGTAAACTGACAAGGGAGGAGGTCTTGTGGTTTTTGATAACTTAGACTATCAGGACCGGATCTATAAATTGTTGAACACCAACGCACATAATGTGAGCTCACGTTCTGAAGTGAATAAAGCGTATAGTTTGATTAAAAACTGCATTGAAGATTTACTTATTGATGGTAGGGTGGAACAACACGTCTACAACTATTTAGTAACACTGTATCCAAGATACCCTTGTATCTTTGGAATCCCTAAAATACACAAGGACTTGGGGAATCCACCTCTTAGACCCCTAGTTGACAGTAGGGGTTCCCCTACGTACTCTGTTGCAAAATTTGTAGACATTATTCTTCAAAAATACCTCCGCTATGAGGATCAAATTTGTAAAGACTCTTGGTCTTTTTTGAACATGATTGATTCTATAAACTACAATGCTAGCTACAATTTCCTTACTGTTGACGTTAAGGACCTGTACACATGTATTCCCCACACAATAGCGATCGAATGGGTTGAGATCCTGCTTAACAAATATAAAGCTCCTACAAGTGAGATTAGACTTGTCACAGAACTGATTGATTTGGTCTTG
Source organism: Protopterus annectens (assembly GCF_019279795.1). Classification (NCBI taxonomy): domain Eukaryota; kingdom Metazoa; phylum Chordata; order Ceratodontiformes; family Protopteridae; genus Protopterus; species Protopterus annectens. The sequence goes on from NC_056743.1 coordinate 1,256,117,493, forward strand.
TCTAATAATTTTTTTACCTTTCAGGACCAATTTTACCTCCAAAAAGTGGGTGTTGCTATGGGGTCTCCCTGTGGTGTGAGCATTGCCAACTGTGTCATGGCACACTGGGAGTCCCAATATGTATTCCATAAAAATAACAACACCTTTAGTGATGTGCTGATTTTTTATACCCGTTATTTGGATGATATATTCATCCTCATTAACGGTGATGAAAGTATTAGTGCAAACCTTGTAGACTATTTCAACATTACTATGCAATTCTTACAGTTTACATTTTCTTTTAGTACTAATCAAATAGCTTATTTAGATATTTGTTTGATCAAGGAGTATGAGTTAAACAGTTATATAGCTAAACTTTACAGGAAGTCTACATACTCTAATACATTCCTTCATTTCTCAAGAAATCACCCATTACATCAAAAAAAGTCAGTGATAAAGGGTCAACTAGTGCGAGCTTCTAGAATGATTACCCTGGAAACTGACTTCTTTGATGAATGCTCCTTTCTTAGGAGCATGTTCGTCCAACGTGGGTATCCAGAATCCTTTTTGGATAACCTGATTAATGAGGTGAGAACGAAGAGAATTGAAAAGGTGTTTGTACCACTTCTTTCCATCAAAAATGTGTACAATGAGTCCGTTATTTGTGGGGATAGCAATTGTCCACCACGTGCTGCCAGCTTAGATTATGAGCAGGCTAATAGCAACGACACTAACCTCATTATTACTTACTCGGTGCATAGTTTGCTATGCATTAATATTATTAAGAAGAATTGGAACTTATTTAGAATAAACAACAATATTTACACTAAATTAGGCGAATTCCCTAGGGTTACCTTTTAGAAAAGGACGTAATTTGAAAGCCATTCTAGAACAACCAAACACTTCCAACACTCGCCGCAATGGGATGAGTAAATGTGAGAATTGTAATTAAAGTGTCTATTTTATTATTAATGATACACGTTACAAAATAAGAGACAGGTTTAATTGCAATTCTAGCTTCATTGTATATTTGGCTACGTGTAAAACGTGTCCTGCATTTTATGTAGGCAAAACGGAGCGGAGGCTCCACGATGGGATATATGAACATCAATATGCAATTAAAAAACAGAAGCTAGAAAATGCTTTAGCAAAACACGCTTGTACCAATATAGGGCACACCTTTAAATTTGTTATCATAGATCAAATAAAAATCGACAGTAGAGGTGGTCCAAGACCGTTAAAATTGGAAGAACTAGAGTTAGTATGGCAAGTTAGACTTAATGCTTGTCATACACCTGGTTTGAATGATGCTTGTTCAATTTCTAGTATCCTGAGACTTAGAAGTCTCAGAAAGTGAACACACAGTAATGTTGTATACATACTTCTATGAGTTTTTTAAACAAAAGTGATTTGTTTATTTGATGATTTTATGGATATTTACTTAATATTTATTTTCCACTTTTTATACTTATTTCTTATGTTTTTTTCACTGTAGAACAGTGACTATTTCTTTGTCAATTTTATTATTATTGTTTATGGGTTGACAGTTGGTTTTTACATGTGTACTTACACTTTCTTATACTTCCTTATTATTATTTTTCTCGAGATTTATATTTATTGTTACGTCATGTTATTTCATGTAACAATTAATGTGTACTAGTAGGTATTGAAATGGTTGGTGTTAGGATTAGAGTGTATATTGTTTTTAAGTCCGTGACGGGTTCTTTATTACTTTCCTACTGTGTATTTTAGTAATGTGATTTGGTAGATCAGCTGTGCATATAAATGGCGGGTCAATTGATTTTAATGTAGTTTCTGATGAAGTCTTGTGTTTTAAGGCAGACAAAAAGCGCTTAAAATAAATAATTTTTAATTTACTTTAGCCTGTGCTCCTTTGATTACTACCTTCTTCTACTGTTTAAAGTGGATTTGTTGAACTGTTACCAACAGTGGGAAGATTCTGTGCACTGGACTTGGTTTGTGTTTGATTTACAAGTTTGTTGCCGTTTCTCGTTTTCATGAGGATCATTGAGTCAGTAACAAAATGTGGGAGGAGGTCTCTCAGATGGTAGAGCTATTACAAGAGAAGCTGAATAAACACTAGTTGGAGAAATGCAAATCACCTTTGCATTTCTCCAACTAGTGTTTATTCAGCTTCTCTGAATAAGTAAGCAGGTTAAAAAAAGCAAGAAGCCCTCATGTTTCATAAAACAGGTACTAGATACTAGTGAAATTCCAACAAAGACAAGGCTGCTGTTGATTAAAAATGGACAAAGAGTAAGATGGAACAGTGTTACATGGGTAGAAGTAGGAACATTTTCCAATTTTTATAAGTGCCATGGGATCTTTTACATGGGTCTATATTATATAATCGAACTTTCAAAACTTCGAATCCCATATGTTCGACAACATATGATCGAAGTTTGAAAGTACAAATATATAATAAAAAACAAAAAACAAAAAAAAAAAACTTACCTTAACGGTGCAGGCAGGGGGGGCAAACCCCACTGCACCCCCCCCACACCCCCTTACTTAAATATACCAACTCCAAGATTGCACTTCAGTGCAGAAAAGGGAAAGTCTTCCATTCTGCACTGAACGGCGCCATTATGCTTAACCTTCGAACACTTGAAATGTCGATCATATGGTGTCGACCATATGACGTTTGACATTTCAAGCATTCGAGGTTCTAATAGGAACCCCTTTTACATCTACCCAACCCATTGCCAACTTAGGGCAGCTGGGACCTCAGTTTTATGTCTCACACAAAGGATTGCACACTCAGGAATTTAGCACCTCCCCTTACGCTGCACTGCAGTGTCAGATGGAAAGTGAACCTGAACTTGGGCTATGAGAATAGAACCCATAGTCTGTTGATATTTCAGCATCAAAGGATTGAATACATAACCTGAAATAGAAAACATTAAAGGGTCTGTTGTAAAAGGTCATGTCTCTCTTACTCAATGCATAAAACATTGTAACAAAAGTGTCTCACACAGATGTGCTACCTTTAAGAAATTACATAATAATCAAGTCACAAAACGCTAAAAATGTAATAATGCTGTACCCTGTGATATAAAGTCCAAGCCCCCCCCCCACTCTCACAGTGTCTGTGTGTGTGTGTGTGATATACACACACACACACACACACACATACACACACACATTATATATATATATGTATGGGTCTAGGACTAATGATCGCCTACACTTTTCAACGAAATTGAAACGGGCAAGCACACTTTCGTGAAACTGAGCTAAAAAAAGAAAAAACATGAGAAAATGGTTTTGCTGAGATCACAGCACAGGTGGGGATAAAGGAATATTCCCTTTTCCCCACTGTAGTGCGATCTCGGAGTTAGAATATAAAAGTAGGGGGGTGTGGGGGCACAGCCCCCCACATGGGGGGGGTGCACACTTATGTAACCAGAGTATTGTATGTTTTTTATATTTTTCCCCTAACAGATTTGTTTGTTTTCAATTGAATTGTACAGATTATAGGTCACATTAAAGGTGGGAAAAGTTTTGAAATGATTTATTGTGGTCTCATTTTTTTATATCACAAAAACCTGGCATTTTATCAGGGGTGTGTACACTTTTTATATCCACTGTACATCTTCTAGGTCCAAGGAAGTTATTGTCAATCTCTGTACTTCCCTCATTAGGCCCATAGTTGAATGTAATATTCCCCTTAGTATGTGTTTGCCTAGAAACATGATCCAACATGAACATTCTCATCAAGAGAATCAAAGGCATGATCTCATGAGCTACGTGAATCACCTTAAAGCATTATCTAATTTTTCCATCTCATATAGACCCCTAAAGGGTGATATCTGCTTTGCGTACAAGGCCTCATATGTCCCAGTCCGGTGTGACGACCTGTGCATTCACAAAACCTGAAATACCATGGACACCTGCTGAAAAGATGTAAACTTCTGCTAAAAAAAAGCCTGCTGGCAAAATAGATAACTTTTTCAAAGAATTTCTCTCCTCTGTGACGGACTTCTCCTTTATGTTAAGCAAAGTAGCTTCCTAACCTTCTTCACACACATGCTAGATGAGTTGACGGGCACCTGTAACTTCACCCCAGGACTGTCCCCGTCTATCCCTAATGAAAGGGGGTATATAGTAGTAGATGGCTAGGCTACAAATTATCTATCCAAGCAACAGGCTAGTAATAACCAGGCTACAAATGATCTACTCAATCAACAACCTAGTATTTTTTTATTTTACATTTGTTAACTGGGGGTGTCTGACTGGTCCGAAAAGGCCCTTTTTCAGCAGAGGCCCGGGGAAAAAAGGTCCACATAGAAAAATTACAGATACATTTAGTTATATAGACATGATCAGTATACACACAAATTACAAAAGACATGTTTTTACAGTGGTATGCAGCACCTTATAAACCTGTGTTAGCAAATTCTCATGCTATTGTTCAAGGTATCCACTTGGACAAGACTCAAGAATAGCAGGTCTTCTTTCAACTCCTGTTCACTATTTGGAAAGTTTGTTTTTTTTTGCTTCCAGGCTAGAGTTTACTGGTACATCAACAACTCTGTAATGGACACATTTTAATCCATCCAGAAACCTTACAGTAAGTGCCCACTCATCTCACTGACCACAAATGTCACTGCTTGCACTACCATCTTTCATTGATGCATGCATTTGCTTTTGTAATAGGTCACTGGCTCATACATCAAGGATTACTTCTATCTTATTTCTTGCACATTATCTGCCTCTCTCAAAATATGCAAAAACATCAGAAATAATCTGCATTTCCTACTGTGCATGTCTGTCAATTGTTTACGTCACTTTTGTTATATCTGGGAGCTTTTCTGTCTGAGTCGCTTCTGTAGGTAGGTTCTAACAGTAAGGCTAAACTGGTTAATAAAGTACTTATCAGTCTGTAAAAACAAAGGCAGTAACTCACCACCATTGGGTCACTTTCTTCTTCCTTACCTCATGTGACCAACAGTGGTCACTGGTAGTGAAGACATGTATCTAACCTGGAGAAAATGTTACAAGTATCAAAGTCCAATAACTTGTACACTTCTTGAAAGCCTGATGCAGCAAAGATAGGAAATGAGAGGAGAAGGTTTAGACCAATTTACACTGGAAACTAACTGCATATCCTTATCCAGCAATGTGTGTAGTGCACTAGGTTACATAACATTTGCATGCACAATACTGCAGACAGCTGCCATTTTAACCTCTACCTAGACAGATTTTAATACTCTGAGGTATATCCATGTGATGAAGTGAATCCTATTCTTCATTCATAAAGTCTTCCTTGTCACCCTTGTTTTACTGAGTTATTGAAAGCCTTTAATTTGCTTACCTGAGTGTCGGGTGTAGTGTCGAAAAGCAAGGTATACAAAACAGTGGTGCAACCAGTACTCCTGTATGGTACAGAGACCTGAGCACTGGGCAGTAAAGGTAGAGCAAATGATGAAGCTAGAGTTGATGGAAATGAAGTGTCTGAGATGAGTGGTAGGATCTCCAAAGGAGCTCCAATTGCATAAATGATTAAAGAGAACATATTACAGTGGTTTGGGCACATGTACAGAAAAGTAGAAGACAGTCTGGTGAAGAAGATTTGGAAGAGACAGGATGAAGACAAGAAGAAACAAGGGCATCCATCAAAGAGATAGATGGATTGTGTGAGAGAAGACCTGTGACAGTCAAGCATGAGTGTTGAAGAAGGCAGGAGTGTGGCATTGAATAGAGAGAGACAGAGAGATGGAGATAGTTGACAGGACACCCCAACCGCATGCAGAACATTTGGAAAAAAGGAGTTGTTGATGATGATGATTTAATTTGCTTTCCATCCATTCTAACCTTATGGTTAAATGAAGACTGCCTCTTTTGTTCCTTTCTGTTTTTAACAGCTTTAGTTGACTTCCATTCACAGTAAGGGGTGTAGCCAGGAATTTCAAAATCAAACACTGGGATAGTACTCTACCACTTTACAGCTGGAAGAAGCAGAACTGTTTCACTTTCACTTCAGGGTCACATCGAGTCCTTCAACAAACACAGGCATGCATGCATACACACACACACACACACACACACACACACACACACACACACACACACACACACACACACACACACACACACACGTGCACGTGCATACACAAACACACACACATGCAAACTCACAACTAGGGATTGTTTTACAGCAGCTGGGCCATCAGTCCAGGGAAGCTTCAGAGGTGGAAGAAGCCAAAGCATGTAGGGAGAATGTGAGGTTACAGTACATGAGGCAGCAGCAGTAGCCACTGCACCATTCCGAAGTGCAAATGACTGCATACAGTTAAAGCAAATAAAAAAAGTATTGCTTTCAGTGTTGGAGAAAATCAGTGGTAATTATTTAATTTAGGGAAATTCCATTTATTACAGACAGTGTGGCCAAATTGAAAATGTATTTGTTTAGTTTCTTTAATTAAAAAATATTGACGAGAACGAAAAATGTTTCAGTATAGTCATACAATGAAAATCTTAAATAAGTCTAATTCAAAAATCAAAATATCTGGCCTGGCTTTATAAATTGCTTGTTACTGTATGGTTATGAATAATGCATCCACGTGTCTCTGAACAACTATAACAAAAACAAAATATTTTAAAAGTTGCATATGCTGCCTGATCTGTATAAATGCTACCAGGGCTTTGACCTGTCCTGAAATGTGAATGTTTTTTTCTTCTAAATGGGCCTTTAATCTGCTGGATTGCTGTAAGTAAGATGGTTAAGCTGTAAACATACAACCAACCTGAGTCTAGCAAACTCCTCAGTTTTTAAGATCTACCAGCTCAAACTTCCTTTGGGCTAATGTCTTGTTTCTTTAGACAATGCTGGAGTTCCCCACCATCCATGACCCGTCTAGAGGGAAACATAAAGCCTGTAGGGCAAATATTTCATACTGTACATGTAATATATAATTCTGAATGCAGAAACTCAATGTTTGGGCACCTAAGTTCAGTCACATTTGCTGTAACCTGTATAAAGTAATTTGCAACACGTAGTTAAGCAGATGGCTTTCAAAGAAGGAAGTGTGGCCATAAGATCTTTTCGTTTTTCTTGTGTTTTGTGTTTGAAACTTTGTTCTTCTGTATCATTATCCTTTTTATGTTTTTCTGTTTATTATTCTAAACACATGAATCAACTGCAGTATCCTCCACAAGATGTTGCTAGTTAAATTAAGCTTTTCTACTTGGTCATTTTTGTGTTTCTATTTATTATTCTCAGATTTCTTTTTCTACTTGTATATGCTTTCAACAGTGCACGGCACAGCTCTGAAGTGTTAATAGGGTGCAGTAAATACCTCCCAACTGCTTAGTATAAGAAATCTGGACAAAGCTTTAAAATAACAGGGGGACAACAGCCCCAAAATAGGGATATTTTTTAAATATTGCTCTTCTAAATGTAGAAAGTTGTTAAAATAACAGATTTGTGTTGGTATGCATTTTTCTGAAGGATATGAAGTCTGAAACTCAAATGTATGTCATTATTTAGTGACTTCACTCCTCAGTGATTTGCCAAAAAAACACAAATTTTATGATGAGAAGACCAAAAATATGAGGTAAAAATATGGACATTCTGTGCAGATCTAAACAGTTGTGCAGTTTGGTGCTGCAACATCAACAAAAACCACAGACTGCAACTGTAAATTTCTGATTGGAGATTAAATTGTCTGTGAAGCACTGAGGATCATCATACCATTTACATTTCTGAAGCATATAGATCAAACTTCCCAAGTTATTTTTATCGCTAGTTTTAGAAAGCAGACTCATTTCTCCAGTGCAGATCTGGCATTATAGTAAGTACATAACTTTCATACTCTGTCTTGTTAGTATCTTACTAATAAGAGGGTAAACAACAGTAATGTAATTAATGTGCTTTGGAGAATTCGGTCTTCGTTAACCTTTAGGACGTAATGCATAATGCAAGCTCAGCTCTGCAGACATAACCTTCCCAATGGACTGTGTCCATTCATGGGAATATGTGTGCAAATTAGAAAATGGTGGGGTTGAGACTGCCGACTTCCTGACTGCCATGCCTCCTGACACAGTGCACAGGACTATGTTTCACCCAGTTTCAGACAGCAGCCATGAATGAAGACCTAGAACTCCAGCAGAAAGGAAGTTCTTGAGTGCCTGGAGGCTTAGCAAGTTCTCTGCCATTTCAAGAATATTGGTGTACAAGGATGTCTCCTGGAAAGATCACTTCTCTTGGAATGTCTGCCCGATGAAATGCCCCCTACTTTAAGGCAGAGGCAGCTGTAGAGATCATGGCCAGCAGGGTCATGCCAACTAAGGGGTTACCTTGAAGGAGACTGCTCAGCTGCAGTCACCTCCTGTGTAGCCTGGTGAAGGGGTCATACATAGTTTGTCTGTTACATGCACAAAGTCAAAGTCTGATGATGCTTGACCCTGTGACACCAGGGATAGAACTGTCTTATGTATGCTTTTCACTCTGTACAAAAGCAAATAAAGTCAGCAGGCCTTGGTATTGATTACTGCTCTATGAATGAAAAAGAGTTGTGACATCACCAAACTGACTGGAACTTCCAGCCAGTGGAACGATCAGAGCAGAAAAATCATCACGTCAAATGAGACTGTCTTGGTGTGTCACAGTAGAACCAAGTTATCCAAGTATGGGGAAGAGTCTGATAGCCAGCAGGCACAGATAAAACACCACTACTGACAAACATATGGTAACCACTAGTGGGGGGGGGGGCTGAGGTGAGACCGAACAGCAGGAACCTAAACTAGTAGTGACTGTCCTGTATTCTGGAATGGAATAACTTCCTGAATGCGTTGTGTGTAGACATGGATTCCTATTAGAACTGCGAATGCTTGAAATGTCGAATGTCATATGGTCGACACCATATGATTGACATTTCAAGAGTTCGAAGGTTAAATGTAATGGCGCCGTTCAATGCAGAATGGGAGAATTTCCCTTTTCTGCACTGAAGTGCAATCTCGGAGTTGGTATATTTAAGTAGGGGGGGTGCAGGGGGGCTTCCCCATCCTGCCTGCACCGTTAAGGTAAGTTTTGTTTTTGTTTTGTTTTATTATATATTCAAACTTTTAAACTTTGATCATATCTTGTCGAACATATGGGATTTGAAGTTTAGAAAGTTTGAATATATAATATAGACCCTGCAGACACATATCTTGATGATCGAAAGAACACTTCCAGGCTTCTTATAATACATATGAGGGCATGGACTACAAGTATCATCATGCAGAAAAACTTCTTTGAGACAAAGATATTTTGCAACTGAGATCCAATATGGGCCTGAGTCCCTACATTTTTGGGGGGGCACCAATTTTTTTGAGGAGCTGTTACACTTCCTTCCTTGTTTTTTTGACAGGGTGGTCTGTCTGGCAAGGGTAAAAGAAAACATGCATTTCAGACTACACAGTAATGAAATGAAGTAACCATTTTATGATTAATTTGTCTCAACCTCTTCATAGATATTTTGTACCATTGAGAAAGGGGCAGAGAGAACCTCCTCCCGACCGCCTCCAACAGGGTGCAGTTGGAGTTGGACTCAGGAACAATGTAGGCCCCCTCAATTATACAGACTTCAGCTTCCAAGAAAAGGCTGCATCCTGCAACCACTGGGCCACTGGTTCCCCTGATTCAAGTCTGACAGAGACTGACCAAGTACAGCTTCCCACTGCTGTCAGCTTTCAGGATGCATGACAAAATGGCTCCCTCTGACTCTTTTGAATCCTTGAACAGTAATACTGGTGAGAATGAAACATCATTCCAACAGCTGAAAGGAATGACCTTTCTCCTTCATACCCTGAAAGTGCTGGTCAGTTTCAAGCTCCAACATTAAGTGACCCTAAAAAGGGTACACCCATAAATGTCACTTTGGCATCCATAGTGAAAGTGGTAAAGCACAGCCAGGAGTGCAGAAGCATGATTATACTGGATGTCACCTCCATCACAACTCCCTTTCTGCCATTATACAGAACACACAGTATAAGTTGGTGATGGTCAAAGACATCTTGTCTGGCTGAGGAGTTGCTCCTTTTTTGATCTGTTAGGCAGTTCCTCAGCAGTGTGCAACATTTCAAACAAAATGTCCATCTGAAAGTAGAGCATTTGCACAAGGCTACTGAGTATTCTGATACACAGTACTGAGGACTCAGCCTATCCAAAACTCATGAATCCTTGTCTTGTATGGAGAGACTGTAACTGAGGAGCAGAGTTTCTCCTTAGTGCAGGTGTAGAAACATTACATCTGGCTTAGGCATCTCCACCCTGGACACTTTGATGGTAGATGAAATTATTTCTTTAGACATGAACCTCAGTATTTGGGTTTTCCAACACAATCAGTATGGTATCTGTAATAATATCAGCAAGAGAAAGAAACCCATGGGAGTGTGCTTGGGTTGTCCTTCAGGTTCCTGTAGTCTTTTCTGAGAAAAGGAGAGATCCTGGAAAGGTCAGTTGCCTCTCCCTTACCATATGTAAATCTTTGCTGAAATTTTGGTAATTTGGAAGTGAGGATGAGGATGTGGCCCACTAGTTGTCCTTATTTTCTGTTGGGGAATCAGTGTGGTAAATCTTCTTGGTTCTGTTTGTTTGTCTGCTTGGGGAACCTTCTGTATCCAAAGATAGTCAAGAGTACAGGGAGGTAGCTATTCTGATGCAGAAGATCCTCTGATCCACCCCGAAGGATGAAGGGGTATAGACCCTAGAACATGCTGCATTTGAACAGGAGATATCACCTCTACTTGGCCCTCCAGCATCAGGACAACCAGAGTTGGCCCTTCAAAATGGGCTGAGTGTTAGTAACATTTTTTGCCCTAATCAATGCTGGGCTATCCACTGTCAGTGAGCCAGTGTCCAACCCAATAAAGGGCCACTGGATGGTTGGTGAGCAATAGAGGAACTGACATAAAGCATGAAGAAGCCATCACTAGAGCCCACAATAGGGCCACTGCTTGGCAGATGAACAGGGTGCATAGGACAAGCTAACTCTGGGCCATCTGGAGGCAACAAGGAGCTTCCACAAAGATAAGAAAGCAAATTGAACAAGTTCCAAACTTCTTCACTCCTTTTGGTACCAGAGGAAGGTAGCCCAGTCTGCTGGGGGTACTAGGAATGGCCCGATGTTAAAGGAGACAGTTTTGGTACTCCGGAATCCAAGGAAGTAAATTTTGAGCAAACAGAATGTGACTGTGTCACACAAAGTGCCGAACATGGGGATTCACACAAGCCAAGCAGTGCTGGAGAGAACTGGGTGCTTACATCAAATCTATCTTCATAACTCTCACAGCCTCAGAGAGATTGAAAGTTTGTTTGCCTTTGTTGAAGGTCCACAAGAGCCCTGGTCTAATAAGCATAGTCAGTGAATGGTACAGTAAGATGCCACTGGACCCTAGCTCCCCTGAGCCATTTCATGAATGGATAATACTGGAGATACTTACCCTAATGTGCAGCTCACCAAAACAACTGGTCACAAAAGTAGCAGGTGGGAAACTCTCTGAAACACTAGTCTGCGGCTTTAATTTTTTGTAACTTAACATATTTGGCCTAAATGACTGTTTGTTGGATAGACTTAGCTGCATGAAAATAGTTTCCAAAACTGACAAGAACTAGAAAGACCTGCCTTTTATTGAGAACTAGAAAGAGAGACAGAAGAATGGGATCCCTTCTTCCTGTTTTTAGAAGCAACAGAACCAGAGGCCGAGGTATGAGGGCCTTGCTGAAACTTTACTTTAACCTGATGCTGTAATAGTTAGGCACAAAGCTGCTTTCGGTACCTATGTAAAGTAGGTATGTTAAAATTTACACAAATATCACAAAACATCACCAACAGAGGCCTCCAAAGCAGACACCCAAGCGACTACTACCTCAAGACATACCACATGCAAATAGTTCACAAAGTCAGTGTGCTAAACAGTCACAGCCCTTAAGGCCAAACAACATGCCAGATACACTTGTAATAGGCGACTCCATAGTCAGACACACTGATGTCCCGCTCACCAGACTGAACAAGGAAAAGGTTACAGTAAGCTGCCTGTCAGGCGCTAGAATCCGCCACATAACACAAGCACTCAGGTCACTCCAAAGCAAGTACAAATACGACTCAGTCATTGTCCATGCTGGTGTGAATGACCTGAGACGTACCTCCCTGGACTACATGAAAAGAGACATAGAGGAGCTCTCTGATTATGTAGCCCAGGCCGGTGTGACCCTGACCCTGAGCAGCATCTTATCCTCACCAAGAATGATTCCACAGTACAAAGACAAAATGATCAGCTTTACCAATTGGCTTAATTACTGGTGTCATTCTAAGGGGATCCAATGTCTGTCTGCTTGGGATGACATGCTTGACAAGCCACGCTGCTTCGCAAGGGATGCTTGCACCTGTCACCCCTGGGCTTCCGGATATTGGCCAAGGCTCTTGCCACCCCCATAGTGCCTTTTTTAGGCAAGGCTCAAAAGACAAAACCACCTCCCTAGAAAACACAAGTGAAAAAAAACTAAGGGTAATGCTGCTCAATGCCAGAAGTCTAAACCTCAAGATGCACGCTCTCGAAGCCCTCCTCAGTATGGAGAACATCGATGTCTATGCAGTGACTGAAACCTGGTTCAAGGCTCCTGAGAGCACCCCAGCACTACCAGGTTTTACCTCATATCATGCTTTCCGGCCCCAAAACGTGGACCGAACCACAAAAGGAGGGGGAGTATCCATATTCATCAAAGATACCCACACCTCCAGGTTAGTCGCAACGCACGAAGCATCGGAGACCATCCAGGTGCAACTAACCATAGGCAAAACTGCCATACAGGTTGTAGCATGCTACAGACCACCCTCTCAAACTCAGGAACCCCACTCAGCCTTCCTGAAGACACTGGAGAGTATGAATGTCTCACCAAATACCATCATATTGGGAGACTTCAACTACCCAAACATAGACTGGGAACATTACTCAAGCCCCAACACCCTAGCCCAAAGGTTCCTAGAATTCATAAACTCAAATGCGATGGAACAACTAGTCACCACTCCCACAAGAGGAGATAATATACTAGACCTGATCATCACAAACATGGGGACAAAATGCTCCACACCAGAAGTATACCCCTCATTGGTGAGATCAGACCATAAATTTATCTCACTGGAAATCCACATCCTGCCCCCACCCCCTGCACAAAAGACCGCAGTGAAGAACTTCTCAAAAGCCGACTTCACACTTCTTAAGACTGAAGTGGTATCCTTCAAGGCCTCTGGGCCAGTGGAAACCACAACCCACACCGCTGAATCCTTTATAAATGCCTTCTACGGGCACCTTCAAGAATGCATGGATCATGCAATCCCTAATAAAACCAAGACCCATTCCCCCAAAGGCAGGTGCCCTGTCTGGTGGACCCCAGCCATTAACAAACTTTACAACAGGAGGAGGAAGCTACTACATGACAGAGCAAAATCCCTAAAAGGGAAGGCATCTCTGATCAGTACTAGCAAAAAACTACGATCACACATAAAATCATCCAAGGCCAACTTTGAGAGAAAAATCGCGAAAGGCACAAAAGACAATCACAAGGCCTTCTTTAGCTATGTTAGAAACCTGGGTGGAAACTCCCAGATATGCTCAGAGTTAGTCCAAAATGACACAAAATACACTGAACCCACAGACATTGCCAACATTCTGGCAGACAGGTTCAGTGCAAATTTCTCCGCCCCCTCCCACCCAAAAGGAGAAATATCTATTCCAGCAGGGTGTAGCCTCTCTAACATCTCAGATGCCCAGGTGAGAGCCGCCCTCTCCAAAGCTAAAAACACAGCATCAATGGGACCAGACGGTGTCCCGGGCTGTGTGCTACATGAACTCCAAGAGGAACTAAATCTGCACATAAGGCTGCTGTTTAATCTTAGCCTTACTACAGGATACGTACCCAAAGAGTGGCGTACAGCAACAGTGGTCCCACTTGACAAAGGCGGTGCTTCTACGGACCCTGGAAATTATCGCCCCATAAGCTTGACAAGCCTGGTCTGCAAAGCTATGGAAAGGATCATTATGCAACTCATAAACAAAGACATTGGGGACCTACAGACATTGGATCCTACCCAATTTGGCTTTGTCAAGGGCAGATCCTGCCTTTTGAACTTGGTCGACTTTTTTGAAACAGTCACTAAGGCCATTGATGAGGGTAAGGCAGTTCACACAGCCTACCTTGACCTTGCAAAAGCCTTCGACACAATACCACACTCGGGCATCATAGACAAACTCACCAGCTTAAATGTAAACCCATATGTCACAAGATGGGTTGCAAACTGGCTCAAGGACAGAACCCACAAGGTCAGAATTGCTTGAGCCATGTCAGACTCTAAGCCAGTCACAAGCGGTGTCCCACAGGGCTCAGTCCTGGGACCCCTCTTATTCGGCATTTATTTTTCCGAGGTGCCAGCAAACATGAGGATTGTGGCTGACAAAGTTTGCAGATGACTGCAAACTGGGCGCCATAATTGATACTCCAGCGGACACAAGCATCCTTCAGAGAGGCCTCATAGAAATGGATAATTGGTGCCAGAGCCATGGCCTTAAACTGAACGCCAAAAAATGTATAGTCATACCCTTTGGGAAAAACAAGGTACCCACAAATTACCACATAGGTGGTAATCCATTAAGTATGGAAGAGGTAATCAGGGTCCTAGGGACCCAAGTTGACAGTAACCTCTCATTTGACACTCACATTGCCAAGGTGGTTAGGAAGACCTTTTATATTGCCCACCTTATCATGAAGGGATTCACATCCAGATCAAGAGAGGTCATTGTGCCCCTGTACTCTTCTCTTATCAGGCCCATGATTGAGTATGGTGCCCCATTTGGGATGTATCTTACCCGACACCTGCAGCAGTTGGAAAGACCCCAAAAGTTCCTCACCAAAAGGATAAAGGGTCTCAAACATATTTCATATGCTGCCCGGCTGAAGGAACTCCAGCTCTATTCAGTCGCATACTGCCTACTCAGAGGTGATCTATGCCTGACGTACAAGGCCATGTCCAATCCGGAATTAATGGACATGCTCCACCTCAGAAAATCCAAATCTATCAGAGCCACGAGAGCAAGAGATTTGAACCTCAACACAGAAATAAATAGGATGTGCTGGAGGGACAGATTCATAACCCAGAGGCTCCCTACACTCTGGAACAGAATCCCAGTCCACATTAGGCAGAGCCCCTCACTAGCTCTCTTCAAGAGAAATCTTGACAAGTGGATGGGAGATCGTAGGTTTACCCCGGGGGTCATCTCTGTGTCACTACTAGACAGAGGCACAGTAAACTAAACCCTAAATGGGCGTAGTATTCTCATCCCAAGGGGTGGCGAAAGCCACACACACTCTGGCTAGGCTTATAAATGCCCTAGGGCAGATATCCTAGTACGAACCTATGAACCTATGAACCTATGAACATGCTACCTTGTCATGACTGTCATTATGAATAATCTGTTTGCTGAAGTTAGAAGAACGAGTTGTGAGGGCTAAAGTGGGTCAAAGCCCTAATCAACAACAAACAGAAAAGAAATAATGAATAAAATCCACCCAGAGACCAAGGAAAGAGAGACGGATGTCTCAGCACTAAACCAAATGGTCACATTACCCTAACTGAAAAATAATGTGTTTTTCATTTGTCAAAATTTGCAAATGATTGCAAGAAGAGCAGAACGGTATGATGAATAAAGTTACCAGCTTGCACTCACAAAACCTAAATGAAAAAAAAGATTCAAAAGGAAAAATGTTTAAGCCAGTCCAAAAATGTTGCCTGGGCTTGTTTGAATCTTAACAAATGTGTTCAGTGGTGAGAAGAACCTGGAAATTAAAGGAGAGGAAAGTAGGGACATGGAAAGGGGAAGTGCAAATGTAGCCTGAAAAGGATGCATTTCCTGAGCAGAGCATACATTCCATTGTAGGTCCTAGAGGTTAACAAAGACTGAGTGCTGCTAAAGAGATCCTCGTTCATTATAACTTTAATGGC
The DNA here is from genome assembly GCF_019279795.1 of Protopterus annectens. Lineage (NCBI taxonomy): Eukaryota > Metazoa > Chordata > Ceratodontiformes > Protopteridae > Protopterus > Protopterus annectens. Next base: position 1,256,133,476 of record NC_056743.1, read on the forward strand.
ACTAATCACTTGTGTCATGTTCAGGTGTGATCTTTACTTACACAGAGTAAAAAATACCACCACTTTCAATTTTATCCTTATCCAGCAGTGATATGTTTATGTGCACCCTGGATGCTTGCACTAAACAGCTTTTTTATTTTTTTAAACACATTTATTGAATCATCACTTGTGACACAGACAAACTTACATCAGTATGAAAGCAATCAAGTCATATTAACAAGTTTACATTTACAAGTACAATACATCACATATATGGTTATGTATCATATAATCTAAGCAGCATTATACAAGTTATTCGGTGACTGTCTTCTCTTAAACCTTATTCCTCCAAACCATTTTTTTCTGCATGAATTGTTTCAAAAATTTCCATTTTTTTGAAGAAGAAACATCTTTATGAAATTATCACTTGCCACACAGGCAATCATACATCTATATAATGAAAACAAACCATATTGACATATTTTTAGTTGCAAACATTGCATATTACTTGTAATCTACCCAGTTATTGTCAGTCAAACATTAAATAGGTCATTCAAGTCCTGCCTTCTTTTAAACCTCATTCGTCCTCGAAAACATTATTCTGCATGTATTGTTCCCACAATTCCCATTGCTTTCTAACACATTAAACAGTTTTTGGTGGAAAAAGCCCTGTCTGTTCAGGAACCACCCCTTAACCTCGTAATACAGTATTGTTTGAATCATTCTGAGAAGAATTAGAACAAACTGTTGATGTTTTGATGTCATGATAACTGATTTTATCTATTTTCTTTAACAAACTTACATTCACCAACCTTTTTCTTACTGAATCTCTGCTTCTAAAGCAGATGTAGGGTTACGTTTAATTACCAAACTCCCATTTCTTACCATAGTTGCTGAACTGTTTGCACTTCACAGTGACGCTTTTCCTTGGTGCATCATCTCTTCTGCCATCTTAGTCTCTTCTTCAGCTTTCTTGCACTCACCAGCAATTTTTTTCCAAAAAAGTAAATAACAGAAAAGAACAAACTCCTTATTTATTCACACCCTTTGGTGGTGCTTTCATAGCCACTCCTCTAGAACAGAAGCAGTCAAAGGAAAGAACAGTGTACCTGGTTGAAGACAGGGAAGTAGTGGGTTTAAACATGTATTGTTTAACTCCAAAACCTACTGAAGTCATATTGTTTGTGATAAACAGACACACACAGTTTGAATGCATTACTCAGCATAATGAATCAAGAGTTGTACAAAGGGTTAAAATGTGTTATTGCATGGGAACAGCAGTTGGTTGCCTCTTTCAGCATTCAGTATATGTTTCTTTCATCAAATTTTCATCCCTTAATTTTGGTATTCTTCACACTGTACCACAAGTATTCATCCTGTAAAATACCCTGTTGTCTCCTTAAAGGACATCCAATATAGTTAACTTTCTCCCATGGTTACTTTTCTCCCAATAATATTTTCTCAGGGTAGTATAATGACTAAAAACAGATCCCTGATTTTTATAGAAATACATTTTTCTTAGCCTGTATGATGGGCAAGACCACACTTTTTCTTTAGTTGCCACACTTAGCCACCACCTACTGTATTAAATGCTGAGACTATCTAGCTGAGGTAAATGTGCTCTAAAGCATCCATAAATAAATGAGACTTTACATAGTACGTCCTTAGAGAACTCTTTATATGAAGAGCAGGAATTAGTTATACTGTAACACTGGCATGTCTGGCAGTCCGCACAGTGAATTAAGGCAATGAGCTGTTACCCAACTGCTTCCTACAGTACAGGGTTTGATTCCTTCAGCCTTATTTTTCTTACTGAATGACTCTAAGTCACTTAGCAGTGTAGTGCTCCAGGGCTGACTCTGAAGAAAGTCAATGTGGGTAAGTGCCCTACTCTGGTTAACAAGTACTAATAATTAACATAAATAAATGCCATGTAAACAAACTGGTAGGTACTCTAATGTTTGCCCATTGAAGTGTTGCTATTATTCATGTAACTGCAAACAATTAAGGGAAGCATAGAATAGTTGCCCCAGATTCCCAAGTAAGTTTAACTCTAAGGTAAGGCATGTGCCAAATCACAACAATTCTTTGAATGTTGGATAACTTCCTGGCCTGGGCACAAACTGATTTAGAATACAGAGGCATACATTTCTTGAAGGTGCCTTACTACAAGTGTAAGCTGTCAGCCACAGATAACTGAGTGGTGCTACTGTTTCAGGTACTTAATAAAACAATGCAGGAAGTAATGCACAGGCTTACTGAAATACTTTAAGAGCCCAACAAAGCCCCAGCTGTTTGGTGCTTTGTGTGGAATAAGATGTAAATGCATTATGAACTTTTTTTATCAGCTTGTAGTTAGCACTGATCCGGCCCTGGGGCCAAATTTGGCCCTCGACGCAACACCATCCGGCCCCCAGAGAGTAAGATGCATTAAGAATACATGTACTGGCCCTCCCCACAAAAAGGTTGTGCACCACTGATCTAGACTGTGCCATAATATGGGGAGACAAAGTGGGAGGAACAGTGAAAAAAAGAAAAGCATGTCAGTTTGACAATCCCTGTTAGGCTGTTTATGGGGGAGAGCAAATTACAAAATAAAACTAAACAAGAGTAGATACTAAGGCTTAGTACAACACAAACTGTTTTCCTGCATTCATTTCTGCCTTTTTGACTGTTTTTTTTTCTGTCTGTGCCTGCTTCATTATCTGCAATTATTTTACACTCTAATATTGCTTAGATAGCATAGACTAGATCCAGACTTGCTGAATCTAGCCTGTTTTTCATACACTTGAACTCAAATCCAGCCATCTTACATTAACAAAAGGCTCCCTGCATCCCTGTTGCAGAAGAGTGTGGATATAGCCTTGTTTGAGCTGGAGATTGCTGGAAGAATGATCATTGTGTGATTTCCTACTGGCAGACTAACAGTTTAATTTTGCCTGTATATTAGCCTCACATTTGAGGATAGCTGAGCACCACGCAACAGTGGTTAATGGTGCCTTGTAGAGCTGCAAATGCTCAGAAACACTTTTTTTTCCTGGACACCAGTCAGTGAAACCCTCCTAGGCTTCCCTGCTGCTCTTAGGACAACTTAGCTGAGCACTGAGCAGCGTTGCCATACAATTCAGCTCCTTATTTTCTGTAGAATAAGTCCCCTTATTAATCCCAGAGCAAAAGATGATCTGTAGAATAAGTCCCCTTGTTAATCCTGGAGCAAACGCTGATCTAACTTGCCCTCTCACAAATTAGTACTTAAGAATTACGTGCTACTATGGACAGTCAGTTTCCCAACATTTCTCCAGCCAGCCTGATTGACATGGGCATCCTGAGGCAGTGCAGCAATTGCCTGTTGTATACTGATAACCACTTGCTGCTAAAGCAAACAAATACAGTTTGTGAGAGATGTAACTATACCATGAAAGTAGAATCAGTCCTGTCATGTAACAACAAACAAGATATCAAACAGGTTGTCAGCACACACACCTCTCCTCTCACAAAAATAAGGTGAAGACACATAAACCCACATACACAGAGGTACTCATTAAGAGCCTATACCTCCCAAGCACCAACAACTCACACATATTGGTACACAAACAGAATCCAGCACTTCACATAACAGCACATCAGTGTCTCAACAATTAAGGCCCTAAGGCAAAACTCCTCAAAACCTAACGTCCTGGTCATAGAAGACTCAATGAGTCACACAGATGGCCCCCTCACCAGGATGAAAAAGGAGAAGGTCACAGTCAGTCGCCTTTCAGGTGCCAGGATCCATCAAATTACACACGCACTCAAGTCACTTAGCAACAATTACCGTTATGATTGTTGAAATGAATGACTTGAGATGTATCTCTCTGGACTATATGAAGAGAGACATGACTGAACTCTTAGATTATGTGTCCCTGACAGATATGTCCTTAGTCCTAAGCAGCATCCTACCATCACATAGGATGATGCTGCAAAACAGACAAAAAATGATTGATTTCAATAATTGACTTAGCTTCTGGTGTCACTCCAGGGGGATCCAGATAAGTCAGCCCAGGAAGACATGGTCGAATGACCACACTGCTTTGCCAGAGATGGCCTTCACCTGTCTACTCAAGGCTTTTGGATACTGGCAGAAATGCTTGCCTCCCCATAGTGCCTTTTTTAGGCAGTGTCGAAACAACAAAACTTCCAACGTAAAGAAATCTACTAGACAAACCCATGGTCATGCTGCTTATTGCTAGGAGCCAAAACAGTAAACTGCACTCCCTGGAAGCACGCCTTACCTTGGAAGATGCTGACATCTGTGCAGTCACTGAAACTTGGTTCAACGCCACAGAAAGCACCCTGGCCGTACAAGGGTATAATGCCTTTCACACGTTCAGACCCCAAAACAAGCTTGAAAGATCCAAAGGTGGAGGTGTATCCATCTTCATTAAATCTAAATACACATCGAGACTGGTAAAACAGTATGACTCTCTTAACTTACTCCAGGTCCAAATAACTACAGGTAAAAGTAAAAATAACCTACCACATCATCTCTAGCTACAGGTCCTCCACCATGAACCAGGAGAAGCATACCACATACCTGGACTTGCTAGAGTCGATCAGTATACAGCCAAACACTTTGCTCATGGGAGATTTCAACTACCTTTCCTTTGAATGAATGAGCAACACAAGCAGAAACATGATCACTATGAGGTTCTGGACTTTAATTCACAAACTGCACACTGACATAAATCAAGGAACTCTTATACAGTATGCTGATGACTCGACACTCATCTGCGCAGCCCCATCTCTCTCTACCCTACAGCAGCTTGCTCAACAATCCTTCTCTGCCATTGAAAATTGGATCACTGATATTCAACTCATCCTTAACCCCAACAAAACCAAATTACTATTATTCACTCCGAATAAATCCAAGTCCACTTCCCCAACCTTCTCTGTCTCATCCAAAAATGGTACACTAATCACTCCTTCAACTCACACCAAACTCCTTGGGGTAGAAATAGACAAAAATCTCTACTTCAGTGTTCACATAGCCCAAACTGCCCAAAAGGTTCATAAGAAAATGGGTACTCTCTCTAGGCACAAGAATTTTCTCACTGATAAGACAAGAATCACCTTAGCTCAAACTCACTTTCTATCCATTCTTACATATGCAGCCCCAATTTTAACCCACATTAGAAAAATTGATCTTGATAAAATGGAATCGTGTTACAACAAAATTGCTAAATTTGCCAATAAGTCTACTTTCAGAACCCACCAGTGCAAAGTACTAAGACACCTTAAATGGCTAGAATTACCCCAATTACTCATTTTCCAACAGCTAACCATTGCATTTAACATCCTGACCAACCCTGAGAAAACTCCTGCCTTACAACGTCTACTCACCCATTACTCTACCACTCGCCCCCTCCGCTCTACCACTACATCTCTTCTCAGTACCATTAGGGCTAACAACACTGCAGGAAAATCTCTCTACTCTCATACCATTGCTAAGGCCTGGAGTAACCTCCCTTCCCCCATCATCTCTACCACAAATGTTACACAATTTAAAAAACTACTTAAATCACACATTCTGGAAAGTTGGATCTGCCCATGCATAACTTGATACAACTCCCCATCATTTCACTCTCCAACTACTATGGATCCAGTTTCTCAACATAGGTCTTGTCTTACTATGTCAAGTATCTTACTCTCATTACCGTTTGTACTACCTAGGATTTTGCATATTTATATAAACTTTTTTACTTAAACTTGTTCTCTCTAGGCTAGTTACTAATAATTAGTCTAAACTCTTGTAGTAAAACTTTTGTATTTTTCCCTGAAATTGTGACTGTTATTCATTTACTATCTGTAATTTTGCTGTACTCATATTTTCAGAGCTTTTCTCCACGGGCCTTCACTGAAAATGGACCTTGTCCAACTGGATTTTCCCGGTTAACAAATGTAAAATAAAATAAATAAATAAATGCCCTGAAACAGTCTGCACCCCGGCAAGGGGCTCAAATGTCCTAGACCTAGTGCTCACCAACATGGGGGGGGGGTCACTGCACTACCCCCTGTGTGTTGCCATTCCTGGTAAGGTCAGACCATAAATCTGTGTCATCTGAAGTAAAGATCAGACCTGACACCCTCACAGGAGCAAAAAAAAAAAACTGAAAATTTTCTACAGAACAAACAATAGCCTACTGAGCGATGGTATAAAAAAGTTTCAAAGCCCCTGCTAACACAGCCAACAATGACTCTTATGCAGAGGAGTACACAAATGTCCTATATAGCCACTTAAACAAATGTATCGGCTGGGTTGTACCTGTCAGAACCAAAGCCAGGTCCTCCCAAAAAAACAAGCCACCCTGGTGGACCGTAAGTGTATATAAGTTATGTAACAAAAGAAAGAAACTGATATCTAAGAAAAAGAGGGGACTTTCTCAACAGAGGAAGAATACCCTCCACAGCTTGAACAAGCAAACTAGATATCTTGTAAAGTCCTCTAAGGCTAGTTTTGAGACTAAATTAGCAAAGCAGTACATACCACCTATCTTGATTTTGCCAAGGCCTTTGACACAATCCCCCACTCAAGGATCATTGAGAAACTCTCCCAGCTGGGAATTAACCCATACATCACTAGATGGGTAGCCAACTGGCATGCTTACAGAGTGCACACTGTCAAAGTTGGGGAGTCCACCTCCACCAGTAAAACAATTACCAGTGGGGTACCACAAGGTTCTGTGATGGGCCCTCTACTGTTTGGAATCTGTTTCCGTGAAGTCCAGGTGAAAGTAGATGGCCTGTGGCTTACCAAGTTTGCAGATGACTGTAAACTGGGGCCAATCATAGAGTCCCCACTGATGTTAACATATTACAGAAGGGGCTGACACAGACAAATGATTGGTGCCAAAGTCATGGACTAAAACTAAATGCAAAAAAATGCCTCATTATCCCCTTTGGCAAAGAAGTAGACTCTGCTAATCATGATATAGGTAGCACTCATCTAAGTTTAAACCCAGTGGTCCGAGACTTGGGAACACACAGACAAATGATTGGTGCCAAAGTCATGGAATAAAACTAAATGCAAAAAAATGCCTCATTATCCCCTTTGGCAAAGAAGTAGACCCTGATAATTATGATATAGATAGCATTTCTCGAAGTTTAAACCTAGTGGTCCGAGACTTGGCAACACAGGTTGATAGCAATCTAAATTTCGATCACCATGTGTCCATAGTGATAAGGAAAGACTTCTAAATTGTGCATCTCATAAATAAGGGCATCGCATCCAAGACTGAGGAGGTTATAACTCACCTGTACTTGGCCCTTATCAGAGTAGTAATTGAGTACAATGCTCCCGTCTGAATGTACCTCACCAGATACCTGCAGCAACTGGAGAGACCACGGAGGTTTCTAACTAAGAGAATCCAGGGCTTCCAACACATGACCTACACGAAAAGGCTTAAAGCCCTGTCACTGTACTCTGTACCATATAGACTGCTGAGAGGCAACCTGTGCCTGGCCTACAGGGCAGTCTCTGACCCTGCCCTAATGAAAATGCTGCACATCCGCAAATCAAATGGGATGAGAGTCACTCACTTCAGGGATCTCAACCTAGCATGTTGGAGAGACAGATATGTGTCCCAGAGATTGTCACTCCTCTGAAATATGCTCCCACTTCACATGAAGTAGAGTGCCTCAATGACCCTATATAAGCGCAACCTTGACAATTGGATGGGCGACCATAAATTCACACCAGGGGTGGCACCTATGGCCCTCATGGACAGGGGCATTTGGTGCCAGTCATAGAATCACTTTGCTAACAACGACCATATAACTATGGTCAATTAGGGTACACAGGTTTTTTACTCAGTTAGGCTTGTAAAGACCCTAGGGCCATTAATCTAGTAACCTCCTGTGAACCTTTGAAACTAAGGATTAAGATATGATGAACAACATATTTTTCAGTTTCTGAATGGAGTTTTCTTTAATTAAATGTATCCCCCTCAGCCTGTGTATCATCTAGAATCTGTACTAAAAATTATGTTATTTGATTACAGTTTGCTTCTTTATCAGTGCTGCCAGAACTCTATACCAGCAATATTTTTCTGAATGATTTTTGTTGGTTGAGGTAGAATGACTGCCAGTAAACATAATATAAGCAGTATTAATTCTAACTGGAGTAATGTTTGTTCTATGACTCTGCAGGGTGGAGTCCTGACCTACATCCTGGTGATCTGGCTTTAACTAGTGAGTCTAAACTCCAGAGAAGTTCACCAGAGTCATAAAAGTGAGCAGTAAATTTAACCATTTCTATTCTGGGTGAAAAGTGGCAGCAAGATCTCCTGATCAAACAGCACTATGCAGAACCTGAGGGATAGTTTGGGCAGCAATGACTGGCTGAAGAATGTACCCTAAGGCCTGCCAAGCAGATTGGAGTAATTGTTGCTGGGAATTAAATGAGTACACAACAAGAAGTCTGGCTCTGCAGACTGTGCTATGACAGGAAGTTCATTATTAAAAAAAAAAATTCCAGTCAATGCCATAATGAACCTACAATGAGTTTACTCCAGGTTCCCTGCTCAGTTCTTTTATAAAAGAAGTCTTTAATTCTGGGTTGCCCCAACCTTGGGCATGGCCTCAGTCTGGAAGACTAGCAGGCAGTGGCGGCTGTTTACTTCAAATCAAAGGGGGGGCTGCAGGAGACAGATAAATGGATGGGTCCAATGGGAGGGGGTGTGGCCAACCAGAAAGGGGTGGAGCTATGCACAAAACCACAATAAAATGGACTTTAAATAAATATGCTGCCCTGGGTGCCAAACTGTCATTATGAGAGTCCAATCAAGACAAAATGAACTGTAGAAGAAAAAAAATATTTCAATGCGTTGGCTACATGACAGATTACTTAATATCTAGATGGAAACAAAAAGGTTGTGAGGCATGAAAAAATAAATTACTTTTTATATACATTACTAGAATGCCAGTCAAAATCAAGTAGAAAAAAACAAGCAGCACTCAACTCGAACCACTTCTCCTTGCACTGCAGTTCTAATTATAATTTATATTCAGCTTTATAAAATGTCCATGGAACATGCTGAAAGTAGCAATCTCTATGATACCCCCACTTGTAAAAATGTTTCTTATCCAAAAATGACCTGCTGCCTGACAACAACTATCTACTTGTTTCAAGAGGAAAACATGATGAAAGTAAAAAATGAACAGCAAACAAGAAACAAGTTCAAGATAAATTGCTTAAATGATTACTGCACAGGTTATGGACCACACATGATAGATTGGCATTCTGTTTAGTTTACTGGTAAAGCCTACAAAGATGACTACAAGTCTCCAACAAATGTAGTGAGCTTCTGAAAATACTGTAATCCTGTCCTTTATTACAAATACTGTCATATGCATTTCAATACCTAAGGCTTATACGTTATCTAGTTATGTAAATATTCTCTGCATGGCAACAACAAAAAGGCTTTCAATGTTGGTAATCCTTTAACAGTATGCTTATTAAAGCTTACTTGCATCTTACAATCTCAGACAAGCTTACCTGATGGCCATTAAAGCCTTGCTACTTAATCACAGAGCAATAGGCAGTGCAACAACATGCATTTTCTGAGTAATAATAAGCATAAGTCAACAGTATAAAAATATGACAGAAAACCAGAACATTCTGAAAAATCAAGAACAGATGAAAAGCCACTGTAGTACTTGTGTCTACCTTGGATGGAGGGATACTCGGCATACTTACACTGCATAACTGCTTCTTGCCTTGCTTGGACACATCCAGAGTTGTGCTATTAACAATGCCAGCTGATTCAGCATAAGCAGCACTAAACTTCTCTTCCCCTGAAGCTCTTAGCTCCTTGTAAAATCCACTCGACACTCAACTGTATCTCTCAACTTTGCAGCACATGAGCATAAGGAATCTGGAAAAAGCCAAAATGTATTGGAGGGGAGGACAAAAGCCCAAAAACCAGGGACACATTTTAAACATTGCTTGTATAACCTTGGAAAGTTGTTAGAATAAAATGCTGCACTACTGCCATGCATTTCACTACCAAGTCTTAAACCCAGGACCCTGTACACTACAGTCAGAGCAACATACCACTATGCCAAATCAGCTGTTTCTTGAAAGACAGGAAGACTGAAACTTAAACGGCTATCATTTCGTGAATTCAGTTCTCACCATAGCTCTCAAACTCTTAGAACAAAACACCTGGACACAGCCAGTAATGGGGGAATACAGCCCCAAAAACAGGGACAAATTTCAAATATTGAGCTTATAAACTTAGAAAATTGCTAGAATAAAATGTTTTGTGTTACCATGTACTTTCTGAAGAATATGAAGTCTGAAATTCAAATGTCTGAATATCCAGAAAACCACAGATTTTATGAGGAAAAGAACAAAGCTATGAGGCAAAAATCTGAATGCTTTTCACAAGTGATGGTGGGTAGGGAATTCAGGTTCTTGCTACCTGTATCCAAGGTTGAGGGTTTGAACCTGGGTTTCTCTCTAGCCACCAGACATTTTATACACACACACACACACACACACACACACACACACACACACACACACACACACACACACACACACACACAAACACTTCAGTAAAAGCGTAAAGCAGTCCCACACAGTACCTGTTCAGTAAAAGCATAAAGCAGTCCCACACACTACCTGTTCAGTAAAAGCAGTCCCACACAGTACCTGTTCAGTAAAAGCATAAAGCAGTCCATTGCATAACTCATTCAGCAAGTGTTCAGTAAAAGCATAAAGTAGTCCATTGCATAACTCATTCAGCAAGTACCTGTTCGGTAAAGCAGTCCATTGCAAAGCATAACTCATTCAGCAGCCTGTACATTTCTAAGCTTCCACCATAAAGCTAAAGCAGCCCATTTGCAGCATTCAACAGCCTCCTCCATAAAGCAGCAGCCAGTACATTTCGCCGTAAGCCTCCTCCTCCATAAAGCACCCCGTTTGCAGCAGCCAGTTCATAGTTCCATTTCTGGAATGCTGAGCATGCATGTGTACGTTCCAAACACACAGACCTTGCAGTCCAATCCCCTTCCAGTCTATGCGGCTGTAACCGCTTAGACTTCTGGGGCATATGTAAGATTAAACAAACAAAAACACAAATTCACGGACTGCACCAAACTGTTTTAATGAAGAGCTAAAAGGCTCCAAAATACTAAGCGCTTTCACCATCAACTGATGGCTTCTTCAGAGTAAAAGGAGCTCATAATCACATTGTTTAAATACAAAATTCCACATGCACATTGACCAATCAACTTCCTTGATTAATTACAATCCCAATAAACATACTGTTGTATCTTTCAAATAAACCATAAAACATGCATGCTAAACTTGCTTAAAAGCATGTATTAAAACATCTATGCACTCACTTTGAACACACTTATTGTACACATATTAGTATTGGAACCTTTATTTAAATTATTACTGGCCTTTTCCCAATAAAACAAAGCAAAATAACTTTAAACAACCATAGCCCTTTGCTCCAAAATGGGCTTAATAGAAATATGATCGTTGAGTCCAAGGTAAGTTGTTGCATCTAAAATCACCTGCCATTTAAATTCTAAAGACTCAACTCTGATGTTATCATCACCCCCTCTTTCACTTGTCATCACCCTATCAATTACAAAAAATATAAACTTTTTGAAATTAACAAAATTCTTGGAATGTGAATACAACGCGTTATGATTACCCTTATTCTTAATAGCCCTCTGGTGTTCTGTTATCCTTTCCCTTAATCTACGTATAGTTTTCCGTATGTAAAATCCTGCACATGTCCTGCAAGTCACAAGGTAAACCACTTTTTTAGTGTTGCAACTACATTTAGCCAGGCATGAAATTGCCTTGTTGTACCCCCTTACTGTCACGTAGGGTCCATCAGTGATGTATCTACAGTACCTGCATGACCCACATTTATACATTTGTGAACTTGTAAATCTACTTTGTGGCTTTTCTAATGTTGTTGTGTCTTTCGGCTTTTCCCGGTTAGGGGTCGCCACAATGGAACTCCGGTCCACTAATGATTGGCAGTAGATTTTTATGTGCTGAGTTGCCAGCCCTGATGCACAACCTTCAACGAAGGTACGCCCATTCACGCATGACTCCACACAGAAGACGCTTTAGCTGAAAATCGAACAGGACAACTTTGTGGCTTTTCTAATAAGTTCTTTATATTTGAGCCTCTTGAAAAAATTACTTTTGGTGTTTGACCTAGTTCTTTTTGCATATCCATATTAAATGCCAGATTCCAACATTTTGCAATAATCTCAATAATATTACATGTCTGTAAGTTGTATTTCAGGACAAGGGCTCTTGAATCAAACATTTTAGAATAAGAAGGTTCTATTCTTTCCTTTACATCTATAGTCCCTCTGTTTTCTACCAAAATGGGTTTAAATGATGTCAACCTCCTTTTCATCACCTCTTTTTAACTGTAATCAACAATTTCAATGGATATCCTCTATCCAAAAACATTCCTATTAATTTATACATCTCCCTTTGATAAATCTCATCATTGCTCATAAGGCGTGACAATCGAACCATCTGCCCTTTAATCACACTTTTACGTTGATGTAATGGATGACAACTTGAGAAGTGCAAGAGAGAATTACTATACGTCTCCTTTCTATGTATGTTACTTTCTAAACCTCCACTTGTCTTAGTGTAAGATCCAAGAAATCAATTGTGTCATTGTCCCACTTGTGTGTAAAAGAAAAAAATGGGGTGGTAGAATTAAGATATTCAACAAAATTCCTAGCTTCATCCTCATCCCCCTTGCAAAGAACAAGTATGTCATCTAAAAATCTATTATATAATACAATACATTCAAAAAAAAGGGGTAGGGAACAAAAATGTTTCTTCCCAATGTAGAAGTACCAAATTAACAAAAATGTTGGCACATTTGGCCCCCATTGCCACCCCTGATATTTGATGGTAAATTTCTCCCTCAAATGTCATATAGTTATTTTTAAGCACTAGTTCCATAAAATTAACTACATTGTTCAACTCTACAGTAGTCAAATATTTACTTCTCAAGAGGCTCTTTCTAAAATACTCCAACCCTTCTTCTTGGGGTATTGTTGAAAACAAATTGACCACATCTATAGTAAGGAATGACCAATTCAAGTCATCCTTATCAATACTACTAAGTCGCTGTAAACAATGCTATGAATCCTTCAATATGTGCTCGAATTTATTCAACAGACCTTGCATATTCCTATCAACATAAGCTGCCAAGGGCTCAGTTTTAGACCCCCTTGCTGCTACTATCGGTCTGAAAGGGGGGTCACTGATAATTTTATGGATTTTGGGAATGCCGAACACCACAGGTGTAACTGGGTGCTAAACTACCAAACATCCATATTCTTTTTCTTGTATCCCCCCTTCCAACAATATATCCATTAGGAATGCATGACTTTTTTGATATGCTATATTCATCTCACATCTAGAGGCTCTCTGGTAAGTGCTATCATCATTTAAGATCATTTCCATTTTGGCTATATAATCAAAGTGGGTCATTATGACCACACCACCCCCTTTATCGGGTTTCATAATTCTGACTTCTTTATTTGTGATCAGTTCTTTCAACGCTAACCTCTCCTGCTCTGTGAGGTTATCTTGTTCCCTAATTTTGTTCTTCTCCAAATATGTTTGTATGTTATTAACAGATAACTTCTCAAACAATGCCACATCCTTATCAACAGGTGGAATAAATGTGCTTTTCCTAATTAATGAAGAAGGAACAAAATCTCTCTGAACATTTTGCCTTTTAAAATACAAAGCTAAATTTAACTGCCTAGTATATATTTTCAAACTAGTAAACAAGTCCACAATATTATGACAAAACGCAGGTACATATGTGAACCCCTTTGCTAACAGGTCATGATGCATTTCTTTTACTTCCAAAGCGCTGAAATTATAAATAGTGAAGCCAGCTTTCATATTCACTTCACATCTAAATTCAGCTGCATCATTATTATAACAAAATACGCCCGTTAAAAGGCTGTTGCCAACACTTTCAACACACCATGCAAGTTCAACAACATCAGTATTACATTCCAGAATATTAAAAGATGTATCACTATGGTTGTTGATGTCAATTGCTTCATTATTATGGCAAAAGTCCAGTCCTTGAGTTATCTCCGCCTCTGATTGTTGCTGTACCACCGCCCTCTCATGTTTTAACGACTGTTCCCTTGTTGAAAATTGTAATGGGAACCATTGGACTGGTTCCCTGAACTACCACCCCCATTTTGTTTCTCAGGCGTTCAGATCTCCTTGGGCCCGGAGATGTTTCTAAAAAACCAAGATGTTCATCATTGCATTCCCCAGAATCATGTTCATCATTACAATCACATACATTGTCCAAGTTGTTATACTTCTGCCCATTATTTGAGCCATACTTATTGACGGCCCTGTTGTTGTTAGTGCCAAAATTGTATGCCATATTGTTCTTGTAGTCCGACAGGTCTCTTGATAACTTTTTGATTTTTGTTTTAACATTCTTGTCCACAAACTTTTCAATGTTATTGAGCACAACATTGTATTGTTTAACATACTGAAAAAACAATAAATCACAAGTAATACTTTCATTTAAAGTTACTATTTCTTTTTCAAGTAGTTCTAACTTACTCTTATTGTTTTGAATAATGATGTCCAGAATCTCTAACCCAGTTTTATCATACAAATCCACCAATTGCTTGTAAGCAATAGATCCTTTTTCGATCCCATTCGGCACTTTATTGAATCTAAGCCCTTTCGGTACTTGCTTCAAAGCGATGGATTTGGAAAGAAATGCGTTATCCAGTTGTAGACCCCGGAATTTACGGCAAATATTTTCAAAATGCTCCAACTGCTTTTTTAAAGATGGCATCGGAAGAACCCTTCCCTCCTCCTTCGAGACCGAGAAGTCAACATCCGGAACAGGCAACCACTGTTGAATATCCATTCGGTTCTGATGAATTCCGGCACCAACCTGGATACTTTCATCATTGGAAACACCCCCATCTTCTTTGATGTCCAAACCTGGAACGGAATGCAATGTGAACAGCTGGGCCTGCGAGTCTGTCACCGTCGCCTGAGAAGACCTCCCAGTATCCACCTGGGTCTGCGTGAGCAACGTCAGCTTCCTAATCGAAGCTGTTAATTCCTTTATAACTGCTTCCATAGAATCGATCAAAACGCAATTGAATAAAATAAAATGAAATAAAACAATTCCTCAGAAAAGCAGCAGGTGAAGCTGAGAAATAACACTTGTAAAAACACTAAACCCAACAGGATAATAACTAAATAAAACAAACAAAAACACAAATTCACGGACTGCACCAAGCTGTTTTAATGAAGAGCTAAAAGGCTCCAAACATCTCCGGGCCCAAGGAGATCCGAACACCTGAGAAACAAAATGGGGGGGGGGTGGTTCAGGGAACCAGTCCAATCATTCCCATTACAATTTTCAACAAGGGAACAGTCGTTACAACATGAGAGGGTGGTGGTACAGCAACAACAATCAGAGGCAGAAATAACTCAAGGACTGGACTTTTTCATAGATTCATAGATTAGTACTAAGCTAACTGCCCTTGTGGGCCATTTTAAGCCTAGCCAATTATCCCTTGTGAGACTCAAACCCTGCACCTTGTGTTTGTAAGGCAAACTCCTTAACCATTAGGCCACCCTCCCAATCCTTTTGCCATAATAATAAAGCAATTGACATCAACAAACATAGTGATACATCTTTTAATATTCTGGAATGTAATACTGATGTTGTTGAACTTGCACGTGGTGTTGAAAGTGTTGACAACAAGCCTTTTAACGGACGTATTTTGTTATAATAATGATGCAGCTGAATTTAGATGTGAAGTGAATATGAAAGCTGGTTTCACTATTTATAATTTCAGTGCTTTGGAAGTAAAAGAAATGCATCATGACCTGTTAGCAAAGGGGTTCACATATGTACCTGCGTTTTGTCATAATATTGTGGACTTGTTTGCTAGTTTGAAAATATATACTAGGCAGTTAAATTTAGCCTTGTATTTTAAAAGGCAAAATGTTCAGAGAGATTTTGCTCCTTCTTCATTAATTAGGAAAAGCACATTTATTCCACCTGTTAAAAAGGATGTGGCATTGTTTGAGAAGTTATCTGTTAATAACATACAAACATATTTGGAGAAGAACAAAATTAGGGAACAAGATAACCTCACAGAGCAGGAGAGGTTAGCGTTGAAAGAACTGATCACAAATAAAGAAGTCAGAATTATGAAACCCGATAAAGGGGGTGGGGTGGTCATTATGACCCACTTTGATTATATAGCCAAAATGGAAATGATCTTAAATGATGATAGCACTTACCAGAGAGCCTCTAGATGTGAGATGAATATAGCATATCAAAAAATTGATACATTCCTAATGGATATATTGTTGGAAGGGGGGATACAAGAAAAAGAATATGGATTTTTGGTAGTTGAGCACCCAATTACACCTGTGGTGTTCGGCATTCCCAATATCCATAAAAATATCAATGACCCCTCCTTTCAGACCGATAGTAGCAGAAAGGGGGATTAAAACTGAGCCCTTGGCAGCTTATGTTGATAGGAATACGCAAGGTTTGTTGAATAAATTCGGGCACATATTGAAGGATTCATGGTATTGTTTACAGCAACTTAGTAGTATTGATAAGGATGACTTGAATTGGTCATTCCTTACTATAGATGTGGTCAATTTGTTTTCAACAATACCCCAAGAAGAAGGGTTGGAGTATTTTAGAGAGAGCCTCTTGAGAAGTAAATATCTGACTACTGTAGAGTTGAACAACGTAGTTAATTTTATAGAACTAGTGCTTAAAAATAACTATATGACATTTGAGGGAGAAATTTACCATCAAATATCAGGGGTGGCAATGGGGGCCAAATGTGCCAACATTTTTGCTAATTTGGTACTTCTACATTGGGAAGAAACATTTTTGTTCCCTACCCATTTTTTTGAACGTATTGTATTATATAATAGATTTTTAGATGACATACTTGTTCTTTGGAAGGGGGATGAGGATGAAGCTAGGAATTTTGTTGAATATCTTAATTCTACCACCCAATTCTTCTCTTTTACACACAAGTGGGACAATGAAACAATTGATTTCTTGGATATTAAACTCACTAAGACAAGTGGAGGTTTAGAAAGTAACATACATAGAAAGGAGACGTATAGTAATTCTCTCTTGCACTTCTCAAGTTGTCATCCATTACATCAATGTAAAAGTGTGATTAAAGGGCAGATGATTCGATTGTCACGCCTTGTGAGCAATGATGAGATTTATCAAAGGGAGATGTATAAATTAATAGGAATGTTTTTGGATAGAGGATATCCATTGAAATTGTTGATTACAGTTAAAAAAGAGGTGATGAAAAGGAGGTTGACATCATTTAAACCCATTTGGTAGAAAACAGAGGGACTATAGATGTAAAGGAAAGAATAGAACCTTCTTATTCTAAAACGTTTGATTCAAGAGCCCTTGTCTTGAAATACAACTTACAGACATGTAATATTATCGAGATTATTGGGAAATCTTGGAATCTGGCATTTAATATGGATATGCAAAAAGAACTAGGTCAAACACCAAAAGTAATTTTTTCAAGAGGCTCAAATATAAAGAACTTATTAGAAAAGTCACAAAGTAGATTTACAAGTTCACAAATGTATAAATGTGGGTCATGCAGGTACTGTAGATACATCAATGATGGACCCTATGTGACAGTAAGGGGGTACAACAAGGCAATTTCATGCCCGGAGAAATGTAGTTGCAACACTAAAAAAGTGGTTTACCTTGCGACTTGCACGACATGTGCAGGATTTTACGTAGGGGAAAACTATACGTAGATTAAGGGAAAGGGTAGCAGAACACCAGAGGGCTTTTAAGAATAAGGGTAATCATAACGTGTTGTATTCACATTCCAAGAATTGTACTAATTTCAAAAAGTTTATATTTTTTGTAATTGATAGGGTGATGACAAGTGAAAGAGGGGGTGATGATAACATCAGAGTTGAGTCTTTAGAATTTAAAGGGCAGGTGATTTTAGATGCAACAACTTACCCTGGACTCAACGACCATATTTCTATTAAACCCATTTTGAAGCAAAGGGCTATGGTTGTTTAAAGTCATCTTGCTTTGTTTTATTGGGAAAAGGCCAGTAATAATTTAAATAAAGGTTTCAATACTAATATGTGTACAATGAGTGTGTTCTAAGTGAGTGCATAGATGTTTTAATACATGCTTTTAAGCAAGTTTAGCATGCATGTTTTATGGTTTATTTGAAAGATACATAGTATGTTTATTGGGATTGTAATCAAGGAAGTTGATTGGTCAATGTGCATGTGGAATTTTGTATTTGAACAATGTGATTATGAGCTCCTTTTACTCTGAAGAAGCCATCAGTTGATGGTGAAAGCGCTTAGTATTTTGGAGCCTTTTAGCTCTTCATTAAAACAGCTTGGTGCAGTCCATGAATTTGTGTTTCTGTTTGTTTTATTTAGCTATTACCCTGTTGGGTTTAGTGTTTTTGCATCTGTAAGATTGCTGCCTTCTTCCGAATTTGGACTGGTTAAACAGCAGTCCAGAGTTGAGTTTCCACTTACGCATGCGTGAGTTTTGAGATTTTTTTTGTATTTTGGTTTTCAGCTGGGGGGGCTGCAGTCCTGCAGTCCAATAGGATGAGCCACCACTGCTAGCAGGACATTTGGGCAGAGGGGGATCACAGGACAGCTAATAGTCAGAGCATTACAGGATAAACAAAAAGGTCTTCTCAACACCCCAAACTGGCCAGTGACAAGACAGCAAACAACTTTTTCTTCACAGGTAAACTTGCTTTGCCAAGAAGGAAGAGAAGCCATTTAAGAAGTCACAAACCAGTTCAGGCTTGCTGCTGTTCATTTGCCAACAGTACTTCTTTCTTACCCCTCAAAACAGATAAAATCCACTATTTTTACAGTCCTTACAAAAACACAGGAAGGAAATACCCTGTTCCTATTGGACAGTTATCTTGTCATGGTAAAAGAGTTTGCGTATCTTGGTGAAGCTATGTGCTGCACCAGGTCTATATCATATGAGCGAACCTCACTAATTGCGAACACTCATATCGAATGTACCGGACCTCAAACTTCCTATTGTGGGGGCTTCGCTCCCCCACACCCCCCACTAAATATATATTCCAACTCTGAGATCGCACTACAATGATGAAAGGGCAAATATCCCTTTCTTCACTGTACCGCAATCTCAGAAAAAGCACTTTGAGGTCCGGTACGTTTGATATTATGAGCATTCGCAATTTGTGTGATTCGCTCATATGATATAGACCCGCTGTACCATGTAGAGCCACCCAAAATGGGCATGTCATGATGGAGAATGTTAGACTAAAAACAGTCCAATGGAGAAGGTAATGACAATCCACTCCATAAAACCTTATGAACAAAACAACCAGAGAAATTTTGAAATGACACCAAATATGACAACTTCAGGTCTGAAAATGCCCAGCATACTACTGGGGAAGAGCAGATGAGAGGTACGAGTAGTGCTAGAGTTTTTGATGGGGACAGATTAAGGAGAGAGGGCATACATTTGCTGAGGTGCTCAGAGATGAAAGGAAAGTCTGGTTCTTCAAAGAACTATACACTACAAGAACTTGGAAAGTAGGAAAAATGAACCAAGAAAATGCTGAGGTTAAAGATGAGATAACAAGAGTAAATATCAACAGCTTTAATTAATGAGTTAAAATGGACCAGAATGAGTCATTCTGTATTGGATAATCATCAGATCTTCCACTGAAGAAAGAAGTGAAGCTGGATATAGACTACTAAAATTTTGTCAAGAAAATTTACTAGTCATAGCAAACACTCCGTCAGGGAAGACTCAAGCTGGTATGTATAGTCCTAGGGGAAATTTGGCCAGGGCATCAGTGAACTTCTCATACTGTTTTAGGCACCATGGGATCTTTTACCTCCACCTGAAATACTACCAACTGAAACAGTTGGGATCCCAGTTCTCAAACTAAAACTCACAACCATTGGCTAAGTAAGGGGATGATAGGATTCACTAGAGTGCTGATAAAGACTGAATACAAAAGAAGGAGGGAGTGGCAAAGTTTACATTGGATAAGACAGAATTACTGAAGTAATGGCTAATAATTTAAAAGATCTTAAAGGAACAGTTGTTGACAGTCAGGTATGCTATACTCAAGTCCTTGAGGTCTTAAAGAGTTATGCTCTCTTAAACAAATACAACAAGGCCTGTTAGGCCTGCCTTGTCCTTCCTAACAGATAATATGAAGTTCTTTAATTGCTAGTCTGTTTCTCTGTACTTCACTAGTGAAGAAAGTGAATAAAAATGCAAGTCACATGTACAGAGAGTCTTCTGTACTTCATTAATAAAAGGTTTGCAATTTCTTTTTGTCTTGAAGCATTTTGGAAATATTTCTGAATGTGCCTCCTTTAACTGTGTTAGATGAATCCATGAAAAAAAGCAACTTGCATTTTTCTGCGCTCTTCATATGAAATATTTCAGTGTTTCTAGGAAAAATATGTTTCAGTAATGGTTCAGTCAAAACGTTTCATAAAGCATTTTTTCATGTATGTTCATGATAGAGTTCCTGTACTTTCCAACCACTTAAAAGTACTGAACTCCAGTAGAATTGCTTTATACTTGCCTGCACATTCTTCAGTTCCACCATTTGTTTTCCAGTCCACATTTTCATTCACAAAAGATGTTCCCTGTAGCTGAGAACATCGCTGTGAAAAATAATTCTAACTTTGCTTCGGAGTCATTCTTTCTCTGTCCATAATTTGATTTGCCTCCAGGTTGCTTTTCATTTAAATTATTGTCATTGTTTAATCTGCCATTTTACACTCTTCCTACTTCTCTCTATACACTAGCTGCAGTCATTTGCATTCAGAGCCATAAATCAGACCATTCCTTCAAGTCATTTGAGATTTTGTTTACCTCATCTAGTGTTGAAGTCCTGGTGTAGGTCTTTTTGTCATTTGCAGTTTCGTACCACCCTTCCAGTAATGATATGTACATGTGCACTGAAGAAAACTGCATTCACAGTGGAACCCTGGCATGTATCTCTTGTGAGTTCTCTTTGTTCACTATGGATTCTAGTTGCTGCTGCCACCTGTGCCCTCTTTTTCATGCACTTTTTTTAATTTAGGGTGCCAACCTACCCCTTGGTGAGCTGCATTTTGATATGTCAGACATGCTGTAAGGCAATAAACCCCCTGCTCTCTTTTATGCTACTGGGAGACCCCTTAAAATGTGCTGCTTCCTGCACATGTGCAGTGCAAGGTAACGTACAGTTGCAGGTACAGAGTAGATTTCCAGATGGAGGCAAAAAAGCTGAGTAGAACTACCATTTTAGAGTTATCTGTCAAAAGCAGCTGGAATGTGCAAATAATTTACTGAAAAAAACAGATGCATACATAGTGCTGCTGTGTCTGTGATACTGCTGCCTCATACCTGAGAATTTTCATTCTGGTTTCCTGTATTTTCTCAAGTTAACTGTAGCATTAGTTAAAAAAATGAAAGTACAAAAAAGTGTTCCCAGCTGGTTGCACAGTAAACACACACACACACACACACACACACACACACACACACACACACACACACACACACACACGTAGATATACAGAGGTGTGAACAAACTACACTTCTTTTTTGTATGTTACAAGCCTAATACTTGATAAGACAGGAAAAGATAAACAGATGTACATAGGTGTAGATAAGGGAAATAAAACTCAGATGCTGCTATCAATCGTAGTGGCACAATAGATACTGCCGTTTAAATGCTGATTATAACATCAGTATTCAGTAATTGTGGTTGTACTCTTTAACTCACAATCAGTCTTTAGTGATGATATTCCTTTAAAATAATTGGTAAATACCCTTACAATTTTTATTTCCAGTTCACACTGTTATTACCACCTTACAGTTTAAGACTTTTCAGAGGTCTTCTCACACCAGATATTGTTTGTTGCACTCCATTTAAGTTGGAGCTATAGCTGGCATTAGGAAGTTTGATGGCATTTGCCCCTCTGTACTGTTGTCTTCTGTTTAAGTCTCTAGAACATTCTCAGTGCTGTGGAGAAATATAGGGTGCCACCACTAGGCAAGAGCAGAGGGTTTGTCATCCATCATTTTAGACAGTATTGGTCATTATTGATCATCCATCTGTCTGGAGGTATTGCTGTGGCCACCTATACTTTGGACATGGCTTTTGATATCCTTTTTTGTATGTAATGTATATGTCGTGATGCAGTAATCTGTTTTATATTGCCCTTTAACTCTGTTGCTTAACTGTTATTACAGGAACTGTTTGAATTTACTCTATTGTAGCTATCTTTACTTCATTGTAAGATTTCAAATGCTTTTGTATTGATCTTTTCTGTACTTCTGGGCTGAGATTGAAATTGGTCCATTGGATTCAGAGCTCTATCCCAGTAAACAAATTAAAATAAATAAAAAATATATAAGTAAATACCCATCCCCCTAAGTGACACTATGAATTTAAATTTAGTCTTTATGCCTTCTCCAGAGCTTTGTACTTCAGGTGTAAACATTAGAAATCCTGACTGTGACACAGTTTCCCTAGCTTCCACTTCATCAGTTATGTTGTCCTATGCCAGGATCTAGTGACCCATAGGAAGTTATCTATGTGGTCTACTGTTTGACATTGTGGAGTTGCTTGTTTTGTATTTGTCTATTGACGTCACAATGCCAGTTTTTGTTAACTCTAGATGGGGCTTGATTTTTCAATTTTAGCTATATTATTTTATCCCTTATGCATACCTGTCATGAAGCCCTGGCCATCTTCTGCTACCAGTTCTTGCCCCATCACAAAGCTTTGCCCCATACACTGCTCTGTATCATCTGGGTCACTGTGTGAGAATGAAGAGGTGAATCGGCCCTCATCCAAGAAGCTGTGAAGGGAAATGCTTTCTCTTGCTTGGCCTACCTGTAACCTGTGAGGCTGCTGTGTAGCCCCATCCTCCACTGTCAAAGTGGCGATCACAATAGCTCCCAGTGGTGACCCACAGTCACCCAACTACAGTACAGGTGATGCTTGGCAGTCCAAACATGCATGTGATCCAGTTTACCTCCTGATGCAATCTTCCTAGTTTCCCGTAGAAGTCACCAGCTTGGCATGTCCAACAAACTCCAACCCTGCCGAGTGGGTAAGCTGGCATTAATTGCAGACTTTCATCTCCCTGTCTGCTTCCTTCAGGACAAAGTTACTAACTCTTTCCAGGTTATGTGGGTCATAGTCCGAGCTTAATTCAACTGTGTCGCAGAGACTCTTCAGCTTCCAGTGTAAAGTTGCTGATGCTGGGGAATAGTAGCTGCTGGTACAATGCTTGAGTATGTAGAAGTGAAATTCTCTGACTTGTACTGTAGAGATACATGCTTAACACTCATGTGTTTATGGCTTTCTTAATGCTTGTGCAAAAATTCCAGCTTACTAGCTTGGAATGGAAGATGAGGAATAGCAGTGACATTAATACTGTTTTCACTTTGTAAAGTTTTAAATTCTTTAGATTTGAAATGCACACCATTATCACTGTACATCTGTTCAGGCAAGCCATTTCTTCCAATTATCTGTAACCATGTAACAGATTTGCCAGAAGTGGTAAAGTGTATATAGTGACCTCTCGTCATCTAGAGTGTATGCATTAGCAGTTAGGAGTATACTGGCAACAAATGGCCCCGTAAAGTTAATGTGATCTATGTGGCCATTCCGAAGAAAGTGGTATGTTTGTGGGTGAGCAATTTGGTTCACACAGCAATCAGTTTAATTTGCTTGTTCATACATGTCCATCATATGAAGCTATGAGCCAGAAAGTGTATATTTGTAGTTCTCTTATGTCCCTCATGGATACTTTCTGACACTCTGATACAAAGCTTGGAAAGAATGTTTACTTTGGCACTACATGTTAGAGACCTTTGTCATATGTGCTGTTAGTAATTTCTGGCTGCAGATGTGATGTATGATGTTTGAGTCATGTCTTTACAGTAATGTCCTGTACCCTGGACAGTACTGAATATTTTTTTTTTATTTTCTTTTAGAAAAGATCATTTTTCTGTGGCCATTGTTCATCCGTTGTCGAATTCACACGCGTCCAAGGGATCAGTGGTACTTTACCCTTTTGCCTTCTCAAATAGTAATTGTGACTGTCCGTCAGCATTATCTATCACTGTTTTCTTTCTATTCAGTGTAGTAAGAATGTACCACCAGGAACAGTGCCAGGCTCTGCATGAGTGCTGTTTTCTTGGCTTAATCGACCTCTCTTGGGTTAAAAATCAACTCTGAAAGTTGATAGTCTGTTACCACTGTTAAAAGAAAAGAGTTGGAAAAGAATTTGTGCTTCTATGTCTGTGAGCTGTTTTTAAGTATTTTTCACATATTATTGATTTTTATTGTTGGTATTTTACAGAGCCTGGTGCATTTGTTCATTTTGCAACATGTCATTAGTTAAGTCTTTGTCCTGCACTTGACATTTCCTTCTTTAGAAAATACAGTATCTTCTCATCATGCGGTTATGCAATTTGTCTGAATTTCTGGTTAAAGCGTACTATACTAACAACATTTTCTGCCCTTTCGTCTTTAAGAGCAGATTTTTACAGTATTTGCTAATTTTAATACCCGGTTCCCTTGCTCGACAATAAGATGTCAGTTTTACACTGACAGAACATCGTTTCTGTTACTGTTAATGTACGAATTTGTACGCTGCAGTAATTTAAGAATTTGTTAGCTGGTAAAAAAATTCAGATTTGATTTTCAACATTTGAAACTATTATTCATTGAACAAACTGCAGATTGATTTTATTGCCTTGCTCTAATTCAGATCTTTACATCACTGTTTTATCAGTAATTCAGAAATGTTTTTTTTTATGGTGGTAATGTTAACAGTGGGACAAGGTAGGAAACAGAAAACAGACATTGTTTAACTTTGCATACTTTGTTTCAATTTAGCTGGTTAGCTGTTTGTAGATAGACAGGGGGCCATATTCCAAAAATAGTTGCTCTCAGTGTATGTTTGTCCTTGATTCCGAAGGACTAGCACTCAATACAAGTGAGTTTCTCTGCTGTAAGGCCTATATAAACAGGCTTACACCAGGGGCCAGATTCTAAAAGACCTGCCCTCACCCTAACTCCCAAAGTTTCCATCAAGAATGTTCTTTTTTAGTTTAGGTGACCCTCACTTCTCTTTTGTGAATAACGGATGATAATATTATTCAGTTTTTATGTTTTTTTCCATCTCTTTGAATGCTTTAAAGAACTGGTATGTATTCTTTTTTAAATGTACTTTGTAATGTGCATCTGAAGTTTATTTTTTTCAGTTTGAGCCTTCCCTGCTTTGTTTTGCTTTATTTGATTATTTTTTTCTGCCCATCCCTCTGTGTTGCCTGGTATTTCCTGAGTGGTAACCTTTTTTATTTAAAATTATTTATCATAATCTGAGAGATATAGTGTTTTTTTTTTCCATTGTTTCAGGTTGTTGATTTGTACTACAAGGACACTTGTTGTCTCTTATGCTTTGAATTTTCCCAGCCCTCATTTTACAGTGTTATCTAATGATCTTCTGAAGCACTCTTGCATTTTGTTTTTCTTTTTAGCATCAGGCTGCCAGAACAATCTTTTTTTTTTTTTCAGTAGAGTTTCTCTCAACTCTTTTTACTGAGAACTATATTGATCAGTGGCTCCTTCTCTAACCGCTTCTTTTCAGCAGTCTGATTTCCATCCTTGTTAGTGAGTACCACATCCTGACTTTCCCCTTTCCTACTAGTGAGTTTTAATGAACACTGTCTTCAGTAGTGCCCATGTGGGCATCAGGTATGACTGTGCTTCTATGTTACAGTTACAGTGCATATTATTTGTTTTTCTGCTCATCTGGCTATTTCTGTGATGACTTTGTCTAATATGCGTGTGTGTTTTGAGTTTTTGTCTCCAAGCCTCCACTGAAAGTGGGTTCTGACTAGCAGACACTCTAGTGAACAATAATGCTAAATAAATAAATATCTGACATATACCGATCTATTCTGGCAGTTCAGTGGTAAAGTGGAGAGCATTGTTGGCTCACAGCAAGAGATTTCCTGGTTCAGTTCTTGGCTGTGGTGCTTTCTCTGTGGAGTCTGCATGTCCTCTTTGTGTTCGCGTGGGTTTCCTCCCACTTTCCAATAAGATGCAGTAGATAGATTAAACACTCTAAACTGGTTAGTAGGTATGAGGGTGTGTGCGAGTCTGTGGTGTGGAAGAAATACTGAGGCAGAGCTAGCTACCCATTGGTGGCTGTAAATGATTGTCACTATTGAAGTGACACCCCAACCCATCAGCAAAAATGGGAAAAAGGGATTGTGGATGGATGGATATATTAATCCATTCACCAGCAGCTGGTCAAGCATTGTAGCTTAGGGTGCTAGTGTATGCATTATTTGTGAAACTCGTATTGTAGTCCTTGGTTTGAGCCCCCTCCCAATTTTGTAGAACACACTCACTGTAACTCTGTCTTGAAAGAAGCATTTATGTACAGTATGCTTGCACGGTTAACAAATGAATAAAACAGCGATGCATACTTCTGCCATGCTACATAATATTTTTGTCATCTCAAATGTTCTTTTCTACTTTAGTAGGGATTTTAACAGCCTGTGCCAAACGCTGGTTTAATTTCCTGCCTTCAGGTACGATGGCAATGCTCCCTACCATTACTATTTACTTGTTTCTTCAATTGTTCCAGTTCTAAGTAGAAAACTATTTAATAAACTCCAGTATGCTGATGTCATAGTTTTAGTGTGCACTGTGAATTCACAGTCATAGTTTTAGGGTGCACTATGTATTCGCATAGTTTTAGTGTGCACTGTGAATTCACAGTCATAGTTTTAGTGTGCACTATGAATTTGCAGTCATGTTTTTAGTGTATACTTTCTGAAACCTTAGTAAAATTTAGGCAGAAAACTTCTATTAAAGTTCTATTTCAGGAATGTTAGGAGAATTAGTGTATTTGTAATTTCTACAGAACACTCAAAAATGATTTTCCTTTTTAGTTCTGTTTTTATTATTATTGTTTATTATTTATTTCAAGTTTATCTTCCTTTATTGCCTTTTTGGGGTGTATGAGCTAAGGGAATCTGGACTTTTGTTCTTCTTCCTCAGTTTATCTGCCCTATTTATTTATTTTATTTATTTATTACATTTGTTAACCAGGAAAGTCCGACTGGGCTAGGAGCCCATTTTTAGAAGAGGCCCATGGAGAAAAGCTCCAAAAAACAGTACAATATACAGTAGAATACATTCTTTGAGTAACAAAGCATTAGTTCACTATACAGAAATTCAAGGACATTAAATACATTTCTTATTTACAATAACATAAGTCAGTCTAGGCAAAAATAAGGTGTTACACAATAAAGGATTGTTTGACTAGAAAGTTGAAAAATCAACCTGAGAGTGTTGGCATGGTAGCAAGGAGAGGTTAATACAAAAAAATTAGGTTGAAGGAGAACAGGGAGAAATTGTAGTAGTAGTCTTGTGACATTCTAGTATGTGAAGGCAGTGGAGGGAGTGAGGATAGTTGGTGTGACGCCCATGCACTGGCCTAGCAATCAAGGAGCCTCAGTCTTCACCACTAACACCAGTGAGGGGCGTCCACATTGGGAAGGATAACAAGTACACACACAGTAAAGTACAATTTCCCTTAAGAGCACACAGAGCTCACAGTCAGTCTGGGGCTGGTTTTGCCCTTTCTCTCCAGATCCCAAATAAGACTCCCCACTGGCACAGCTATAGAGTGGGTTCCTTAGACAGGGTCCCAATCCAAGTCCTCCTAGCACTCTCTCTGTCCAACCAGTGCTTTGTGTCCCTGCTCAAGTAGCTGGCACACACACACACACACACACACACACACACACACACACACACACACACAAAAACACACTTTGAGATGTGATTTATATACAACCACACAGACACTCCTGGGGAAGGCTGGCACAGACTCACTAGCTGTGCCCCTTCTGTCCATGTTATAAGGTAGTATTCACTGCCACCAGGGCCCTGACTTATCAGCTACTAAAAAGGCCTTTACCAAAGGGTGTCCAATTATTACTGTGCAATATTATTATTCAAATGGTAAGTGTGACTGAGCACCAAGACTTACTTGGAGTGGCTTTGTACAGTCTCACTATATACATGCAATGCACTGTAGACCTGAAATTATATCTACACAAAACACCCACAGTTGAAAGGTTTGAAAATATTTAATAATAAGTAATAAAAAACACAATACAATACTTCTTACTACACAGTGCTAATCAAGAGTTCAGAGATCACAGGAAAATTCTTAAAATAATAATGTAGAGTAGTTCTGACATCAGTATAGAAAACAGCTAGTCTAAACTTACTATTTTCTGTCTATTCCTTAAGAGAAACACTAAAGTCTAAGATCCTACTTACATACAGACAGAGCAATGCAAGTGCTGCTGAGTGATCAGTTCTGAAGACAACTGCAAATTGCTCTCTCTCTCTCTCTCTCTGTCTCTGAGAAAGTCCTTTAAAATTATACATTCTGCTGACTTATTTTAGATTACACCATTCTTAACAGTTCTCTGATTTCCCAGGCTAACAGAAACACTAGATTAACATTTCTTACTAAGCTTGCACCTGGTCAGGAAACCACAGCAATTAAAGACATTATATATGTAAAATCTAGCAATTAACTCTAGCCTCAAAACAATAGAATGAGTCTGCTGTTTCAGGCACCACAGCTCTGAGCCCTGAGATCAAAACAGTTATAAAATGCTTGACTTATCAGCTTTCTTACAGCAGAGTGCACTGTTGTTACATTTTTGCAGTTCAACATCCAATACAGTCTTTTCACATTTAAGAGAACAAGCCTGTGGCTTATATTAATATTTACAAATGACAGACTTATCTACAAAATTCTATCTAGCTAGGCTGGTGGCCTTCACATATATTCACAGGTGGTTTAGCCTGGGGTAAGGCAGGAGCAGAGCCAATGGTTAGCTAGGTAGTTAGTTAGTAGTTGTTTGAACTCAAGGTGGTGTGGGTTTTCCATAATTGTGGGTGGGAGAGTATTCCATAGTTTTGTAATTTTATTCGAATAGAGACAGTCTCTGTGATAGTTTCGAGATTGGGTGACCTTTAGTGTAAGTTTGTTGGAGGATCAAAAGGTCCTGGGGTTGAGATTGGATTGGATGAGATTTGAGAGGGCAGGGCAGTTAGTGGGTAGGTGAATAATTTTGTGGACCATCGATAGGTGGTTGAGAGCTAGACGGTTAGGGAATTCAAGCCATTTTAGTTGAGAGAGCACAGCACAGTGGTGAGTCCTGTGTGGAGTATTCAAAGCAAACTTTGCATTTTTGTGATAGCAGGATTCTAGTTTGTTTAGGTCCGATTTGTGAAGGTTGGTGAATATGTGAGATCCGTAAAGGAGGGAAGAAAGCAGGTGAGAACTGGCAGTGGCAAGCCTGACATTATGGGATAGGTATGGTGTGGCCCTATATTAGGTGCTAAGTTTGATGTGCACTTTTCTGATTGTCAGAGACATGTTTATCAAAAGTTAAACTCTCGTCAATAGTGACCCCTAAGAGTTTGGTATGTGTAGAGGGTTCTATCTTGGTACTGTTTGAGGAGTGGATTGACAGAGGGGGATAACAAGGTTTGGATTTTTTGTTTTTGCAGATTATTAGTTTGGTTTTGTTTGGGTTGAGAATTAGTTGATGTTCTGATAGGTATTTTACTATGCTTAGGAAGGATGACTGCATGTTTATTTGAAGTTCATGGGGTGTTGGAGCAGAGCATATAAGGGTAGCATCGTCATGGACAGTTGTGGCTAGTTTAGCTGAGCTGAGGTTGTTTGTGAATAGGATGAAGAGGAGAGGGCCTAGTATAGACCCTTGGGGCATGCCAACTGAAATAGGGAGAAGGGGGGGAGAGGGTATTTAGCTATTTGGTGGCCTGCTGCCTGTTTGAAAGATACCTGAGGAACCAGGACAGAGTGGGTGTGTTGATGCCATAGGTTGAACGTTTACTGAGTAGGAGTTACTGGGAAATGTTGTCAAAGGCTTTGGACATGTCCAGAAAGATGGAGGAGATTGCCTGGCCTTCATTTAAGAGTTTGTGACTGGTGCTAGTAAAAGAGATTAGGGCAGTGGAAGTACTGTGTTTGGGTCTGAGGACGTGTTGTGAGTGAGATAAAAGATTGTTAGAGAGCAGATGGTTGAGCAGCTGTTTGTGAATGCATTTTTCTAAGATTTTAGGTAGGGGGGAATAGTATGGCAATGGGACAGAAGTTGGATAGTCCTTTGGAGGGACCTCCTTTGTGGAGTGGGATAGTATACGATATTTTCCAGGGAGTTGGCACATAGTATTCAGAGAATGAGTGATTGATCAAGATAGATTTGGGGTAAGCAATGGATGGGGCTGTACATTTCAGGAATTAATTTGGGAGCTGGTCAGCAGCCAGACAGCAGGGTTTAAGCTTGGCTAGGAGAGCTTTTATGAAGTTTGTCTGAATGGGGGAAAAGCAGAAGGGGGTTGAAATATCAGGAGAAGTGGAGGTGTATTCAGTTGATTGCCTAGTAGGGAGGTTATGGAATTAATGAAGTGGGAGTTGATTTGAGTTGCAATGGGACTGGTGTTGTTAGTGGTTACTGGGGTTGGGGTGGATGAGTGGCCAGGGCTTAGGAGATAGTTTATATTATCCCAGAATTTACGGGGGGGGGGGGTTGGTGTTTTTATTGACAGGAATCGAAGTACACTGCTTGTCTACTTTGATTTATTTATTTATTGACCATTTTACAGTCTGATTCTTAAGACAGAATATATGTGTGTGAATGAGAGGGAGGATAGAGGAATGGTGAGGATGCAGGGAGTAGAGGTGGCGAAGGTGGATGAGTTTAAATACTTGGGATCAACAGTTCAGAGTAATGGTGAGTGTGGAAGAGTGGTGAAGAAGAGAGAACAGGCAGGATAGAGTGGGTGGAGAAGAGTGTCAGGAGTGATTTGTGACAGATGAGTACCAGTAAGAGTGAAAGGGAAGGTCTACAAAAGAGTAGTGAGACCAGCTATGTTATATGGGTTGGAGACAGTGGCATTGACAAAAAGGCAGGAGTCGGAGCTTGACGTGGCAGAGTTGAAGATGTTAAGATTTGCACTGGGTGTGATGAGGATGGACAGGATTAGGAATAAGTATATTAGAGGGTCAGCCCAGGTTGAAAGGTTTGGAGACAAAGCCAGAGAGGCAAGATTATGTTGGTTTGGACATGTGCTGAGGAGGGATGCAGAGTAGATTGGGAAAAAGATGCTAAGCATGAAGCTGCCAGGTAACAGGAAAAGAGGAAGATCTAAGATAAGGTTTATGGATGTGGTGAGAGAGGACATGCAAGTGGTTGGTGTGACAGAGCAAGATGCAGAGGACAGGAAGAAATGGAAACAGTTGATCTGCTGTGGCGACCCCTGACGGGAGCAGCCGAAAGAAGAAGATTCTTAGAGGTGCTGCTAAACTCACTTGTAACTTGATGTGAGTTCTCACTGGGCAACATGCTTGTGAATTAAGGGTGAAGATGTAATACTGTTGCCTTTGTGGACAGATAAAGAACATTACACCTGCACTGGTGCCCATTCCTTGCTTGCTTGTTTCTAGGTAGTTTGGGTTTTTTCAGAGTATAGCTTTTACTGGGAAGTGTGGAGAACCCTGGCCTTGATCCTGTTCATGCACATTGAAAGTGTGTTACACATTGTGAAATAATTATAAGGAACCCTGGAATGTGTTCACTTTGGAATGAGGCAGTACAGGATCTGAGGGAAGATCTCTCTTGTTTCAGCCATTGTTAGCCACAAATTACTCATTTTTTTAGATACTTTTAGATTGGAGGAGCTGTTAGACTTGTGTCCAGGGAGGATTAAGCCACTGGACCACTAGGGACAGCATTTGAGATGGGAAAAGTAGTTGTTGTAATTATGCCAGATCTGATACATTATTTAAAGTAACATAATTTGTAGAAGACTAAGATCATGGAGGTGCTGACACTGTTGTGAAGTATTGAATTTATTTAGCTGTGGACATTTGAGGGGTTATTATTGTTGTTGAAAGGCAAAGACAATTTATCCAGCTTCACTGAAACCATAGTTTATTGCCTGATTTGAGGAAACATTCTGCAGATAAAGCAATGTGCCAGGTTTTTAACTACAGTGGTCAATTGATGAAATCTCACAAGTTGTATACTATCTTATTCTAACCCTTATGGTACAGGGTACTCAAGTGTTGCACATGCTAGGAATGGACAGCATCTCCACATATGCTCTGATGTGTGCTACTTGTCTGTGCTTTTGTTAAAATTCCAAGGACTTCTGCTTCACAGTTCTTGTTTCTTTACAAGCCAAACCATGTGATTCTTGGTGAACAGGGACATACATCTTCTGTTCATTGCAGCTACTTCCTTGATCATGAAGTCTCTCCACTTTTTGGTCTTCTAAGTATAGGTCAGACAGACACCTTCTTTTCCCTGTTACCTAGGTCTTTGTTTCTAAGAATGGAAAGTTTCATTTTCCCATGGGGACCTATGTCACCCTACTATGAGTCTTGACTGAGGAAGAACCTGGTATCCTTTTTCTTCATACTATAATAATTGACAGTTTGCTGTATGACAGAAAAGTATAAAAATTGTGGGACTTTTACAGTTAGATGGATGCACATCTGTTCATTACCTTCATCTTTCAACCAGTTCATTGTGGTCCTTCTACTCCTGACTGTCTGCAGCCACTTTGGCATTAGTAGCAGCCCACATGGCTCCTACTTGAGAGAGAATGTCTTAGCCTACTCAGCCCACAAACAGGCATCTTCCTCTGTCAGTCCTGAGAAGTGCCTACATGCAGGTCAATTTTATAACCTCCAGAATGTTTTCCAGAAGATTCTTTTGTCACATTCATTTCATCTCTTGTCCATTGTATTGATTTTTTGTTTAATTTTCTCCTCCATTTACTTTTACTTTTTGTTTTTCATTTTCTGTTACATTGCCAGTAACCACATGTCCTTCAGGCTCTGCTTTTCTTATAGGTACAAAAAATTTCTATGCAACTCAGTGTCTGCCTACTTGCTAAAAATCTGTCCATCAGCCTCTGAGTGATGTAGGATTGATAGCCTTATTTTTATTCTTTGTAGAAAGTAAAGTTTTGTTGAAATACAAAGTATCTGTCCATGGAAATAGCATTCACAATACCATATCATAAGATTGTTAATGATTTATTTTGCTTCACAATGAAGCCAAAAATGATTAAGCACGTGTGACTGGTACGGAGTTTTGATTGTGAAACAGCATTCTTTATGGGCAGCACTGTGAAAAATGTGGTGTTATCTGTTCTACAGGTACTTTCTTAGAACATGAGAGTTATAACATTTGTAATGTCTTGTCAAGATGTTTTTTAAAGAATATATAGATTTGCCACCTTTCTCCATGGGGACTTTTCTGTAACTGCCCTCCAGAAAGAGGTGTACCATATGGCAAGCATTTCCTGTGTATAGGCTGTTTAATGTTTAATGACAGACACCCAATGTACAACATTCCTTTTTTCTAGTTACTAAATTTACTATTTTATAAATATTCCATGAGATGTCACGAATTACTGTAAACTGATTTATGTTAACTGTCTTTAACTCTGCACTAAACCTGTAATGGAATTCTTACACCAAATCGGTACTTTAGTCACATTAACTAGAAATTTCAAAGAATCCATCCCATCATCCACAGCTCCTTTTTAAACCTCTTGCTGTCAGATGTCAGCACTATCTGCTGTGTCACTGTTTCAAACAATGCAACTTGTTTGGTCTTTACTCTCGTGATCAGCTCAGATGTCCATATATCAGCTTGGTTTCTTCACTGCCATTCAAAGTATAGAGTATTTAATAGACTCCTCTCTTTATGTATGATGTTCTTTTTGGAGCAGTCCTAGTTGCTTTGATAAAGATGACGACAAAACGGGTGTATCTTATGCAATGCAGATCTTTTGTAGCTGTAGTACATTTTGTACTTCTGTGTTTTCTTAGCTTGTAGCTGCTTTTCTGAATTAGAGACTATTCTTGTAGAGATATCTTCTGAAAAAGAATAAAGTATAATCATCCAAACATAAATTGCTTACATATGCAAGTCATCACAAAACAAAATACTGCTGGCTCAGAAAATGCTCATTGCCTGTTAATATAAGAATAAAACTGTTAAGATTTAGTTCTGGATAGTGGGAACTGAAGCACCTTCTATATTGTCATTTGACTTGAGAGAAGGTTGATGTGATGAAAATAATTGCTAATGAAAAAAATTTAGCTTGAGGATTTGCTTCATGACTATGAAGATTTGCTTACTGTTTGGCCTGCTTGCAAGGAGTTCATCATATTCATGTAGATTCTGCAGTATAACAAGAAGTACACCGCAAGGGAAGTTCTGGTATCTCCATAAAGTAAAGTTGTAAGCACATAACACTCCTTTACCTTATACAGGTGAAGAAGTGGTTTCTTTCAGGTCATGAGCAAAGAATTTTTCATGTGGTTGATAGTAATCAGGGATTTCACCAAATTAAGTTTTATGAGGAATGTTCCAGGCCATATACATTTAATTCACTTGTAAGAATGTACAGATCATTCATACTTATAGGTTCATTGGTGTTTACTAGGCTAACAACCACAAGGGACTTTTTAAGCCTAGCCATGCATCCCAAATCTCTGACAAGTTCTGATACCCTTGATGTGTAAGCATGGGTCTAGGAGTTGAACCATTTACAGGTTACCTGTGTCCATTAGAGACATAGGTGCTAAACCAGGGATGAATTTCCAGTTTCCCATCCAATTGTCCAAGTTGCACTTGAATTGGGTTAGGGAGAAATCCTGCTTCACATGGATGGGGAGCCTGTTCCACAGAAGCGGTAGTCTCTAGGATACATACCTATCTCTCCAGCAGGTCCTGTTTATATCACAGACAGGGTTTAAGTATTTAAGAGTGGGTAATTCTGGTACTGTTTGTTTTGTAGATATGCAGGAGGTCCATCAGAATGGGGTTTGGCAATGCATTGCATGTCAGGCATAGATCTCCCCTCAAAAGCCTGTAAGAGACCATATACAGTGATAGGCCTTGAGGCTGTCTGCATAGGATATTTTACTTATGCCCTGTATTCTCTTAGTGAGGAATCTCTGTGGATATCCCAATTGTTGGATATGCCTGGTTAGGTACATACCAAAGGGTGCATTGTACTCAATGATAGCTCTGATGAATGCCGAATATAGTGGAACAATGACTTTCTTGGACTTAGATGCCATACCTTTGTTTATAAGTTATGCAACATAGAATAATTTCCTCACCACCGTAGACACACGATGGTCAAAGACTATATTACTATTTATGTGTGTCCTAAGTCCCTGACTACTGGGTCAACTCTAAGGGGTGTGTTGCTAATATGATATTTACCAGAGATGGATGACTTCCCAAAGGACACTATTATGCATTTCTTGGCATTTGGTTTTAGTCTATGGCTCTGACACCATTTGTTTGTCTGTGTCAGCCCCTCCTGGAGAACATTTGTGTCAGTGTGAGATTCAGTGACGGCTCCTAATTTGCAATCATCTGCAAATTTAGTCAGCCAGAGACCACTGACACTGGTCTTTACTTCTGAGAAGTAAATGCCAAAAAGGAGCAGTCCAAGGACTGATCCCTGAGGGATTCCACTTGTGACTGGCCTCTTTGTAGAGATGGACTCCCCAATTTTAACTTAATGGGTACTGTCTGTGAGCCAATTGGCTATCCACCGGGTGACATATGGATTTGTACCTAACCAGCCGGCTGTCCACAGGGTCACATAAGGGTTTGTACCTAACCTCTTGAGTTTGTCAACAATGCCCAAGTGGGGTATTGTGTCAAATGCCCTGGCCAGGTCAAGGTAGGCAGTGTGAACCATTTTACTCTCATCCATTGCTTTGGTGACCTTCTCAAAGAAATCCACCAGGTTGAGTAGGCATGATCTGCCCTTGACGAAACCAAACTGGGTTCGATCCATTGTCTGAAGGTTTACTATATCTCTATTGATAATCTCCATGATAATTCTTTCCATGGTTTTACATAGTTTTACATATAAGACTAGTGAGACATATGGGTCTGTAGTTTCCAGGATCTGTAGATGGCCCACGTTTGTGCAGAGGGATGACTGTTGCCTTTCTCCATTCATAAGGCACAGAGTCTGTTTGGAGGCTACAGTTAAATAGTAATTCCAGAGGCCCTGATAGGTCATGTTTCATGCTATTTAGAAGGCATCCTGGGATATTGCCCGGCCCATTGATGCAGTGTTCTTGGTCTTAGAGAGAGCATTAAGGACCTGTTCCCTAGTGATAGTAGGGGGGAGTTATATTTGATCATATTTCCTGAGGTAGTTGAGGGGAGAGAAGGGTGAAGATGGAGCTGAATTTATCAGCCAGGAGGTTTGCTATGTGTTCTGGCTCAGCATAGGTGTCTCTATATACAATGAGCTCTTCAGACAATTGTGTATTGCCTTTGAGGTTGCGGACGTGGTTTTCCTTGGCCTAGGAGGCCAAACTTACCTCAAATTTGCTTTGTAGATTTTTTTTATCCTCTGAGCTGTTTGTTTAGTTTGACAAGGGAGCTTTTATCCTGCTGGGTGCTACACCTCCTAATTTTTTGCCATGATTTTCTTCATCCTGTTATACAGCCTATTGATTTTGTGATTCTACCAGGGAGGCTTGTTTTTTGAGTTAGTTTTCTACTTCTTCCTGATGGGTACAGATGCCTGTATGCAGCTATTAACATGCTTGTACAGGGTTTCTGTGAACAGTTCTGCATAGGCAGCAGTGTTCTCAGGCTTTATGGGGGCTTGAAATTTTGCCAGGTTCTCACTTAATAACAGAAGGTTAGCCTTAAAATAGTTCCTGAAAATTCTAGGTTTAGCTGTGGGTCAGGCTTTATTTTTACTTCAAAGGAGACCATTTTGTGGTCTAACCTTACCAGGGAAGGCATTACAGCAGGGGTTGTACAGCACTCTCCCATATTAGTGAGGACCAGATCCAGTATGGTTGCACCCCTGGCTGGTGTATTGAGTATCTGGTCCAGGGAGTTTGTGTTTACAAAATCCAGGAATCTCTGTGCATTTACATTTGGTGTCGTATAGGATTCCCAGTTAACAGTGGGGTAATTAAAGTCACCCATGAATATGGTATCAGGTTGGATGGTTAGTGTTCCTAATAAGTTTAAGTACATGGTATGGGTTTCCTGAGTCATAGAGGGGAACCTATAGCTTGCAAGGAAGTTGTATTGGATTTTGCCTATGGTGATTTGAACATGGAGCAGCTCAAGTGCATTGTCCTGTTTGACCAGCCTTGAAGTATATTTATCTTTGATGTAAATAGAGACACCTCCACCTTTAGTCCTTGCCTGTGAAGTAGCTGGCCTAAATGTGTGGAAGGCATTATAACCTATCACTGTTGGTGTGCTCTCCGTGGCTTTAAACCATGTCTCTGTGACCGCACAGATGTCAGCATTCTGTAGGGTAAAGAGAGCTTCTAGTGAGTGGAGTTTTTTGTTTAGACTCACAGCATTGAGCAGTAATACTTTTAGATTTTCTTGGTATTGATTTGCTATGTTTGAAGTACTTTCAGTTTAGCATTGCCTAAAAAAGGCACTATGAAGGAAGACAATGTTTTAGCTAATATCTGAAAGCCTAGAGGGGAGAGGTGCAGACCATCCATGACCAAGCAGTGTGGTCTGTTGACCATCTCCTTCCAGGCTGACAAATATTGCACCCCCTTAGAAAGATACCAGAAACTAAGCCAATGAAGTCAATCATCTTTTGTTCATATTGTGGCATCATCCTTGGAGAAGGTAAAATGCTGCTCAATGCTATGCTCATACCAGCCTGAGACACATATTCTGAGAGCTCCATGATGACTCTCTTCATATAGTCTAGGGAGGTACATCTCAGGTCATTTACTCCCACATGGACTATGACTGAGTCATATTGGTAATTGTGGTCCAATGACCTGAGTGCCTGCATATTGTGGTGGATTCTAGCCCCTGATAAGCAACTGACAGTGCCTTTCTCCTTACTCAGCCTGGTGAGAGGGACATCAGTGTGTCTCATGATGGAGTCTCCAATGACTAGAATGTTGGATTGTGTGGTATGGGCTTAGAGGTACAGGCTGCATGAGATGTAGCTCTATGTGTTGATGTGGGTGCTGCTTTGAAAGCGTGCACCTGGAGCTGATGAGGTTATTTGTTATGTGTACTTCATCTAGAAGGTCTGTGTGGTTTAGGAAGGTTACATCCAAGTCCCTCAGCATAAGTGGGTCGATATGTCTGCCTTGAACTGTGCTTGATGGGTGAGGCATGTGTACTACTGACAACCTTATTGACATCAGGGGTACTTTTATGTGATAGCTTTGCCTACAGTGATATTGTGTAAATACATCTCTCACATACCATATCAGCTTGTTTGAGAATTAACTGGTTGTCGGTAAACAGGAGGCAATTTCTTCATTGCCTCAGTATGTCCATATCCACCAAGCCGGTAATGGAGATGGTAGGAAAGTTCATATCCATGGCAACAGACCCTTTTTATTGATTAGACAGTTGGAGTGAGAATATCAATCACAATATCAATCACTGTCGGGAGCATCTGGTTTGCAGCTATGGAGACAGTGCTTGTCACTTCAAACTAGTTGTCCTTTGTGCAACTAGGTATTGGAGAAATTTCAATTGTGCTTTTACAGGAAAAGTGTCACTCAAGATGTCTGAGTCTGTACACAGTACTGCCAAACACTTGAGGGGAAACTAATACATAGACCCTGAAAATTTAAGGATGAAATATTTAGGCAGATACTGTATTCTGAAGTTATAAATAAATCAAGCAGAACTTACTGAAAACAAAGAATTAATTTGCCAAGAATGATGAAAAGAGGGCAGTCACATAGGGTTACCACCTGTCCCACTTTGTGAGGGACAGTCCCTCTTTGGGCAGTTGTGTCCTGCAAAAAAACTGTAAAAATGGCAAATGTCCTGGGATTTTAGGACAAAATTATTTCCTATTTTTTGTGTAATAGTTGCATAAAACAGCTATTTTGTATCTGAACCACCTAAATGTTATAAGAAATAGAATAAGCAATAAAATGCTACAAGAATAAGCTTTTACTCAGGCAAAAAAGTGAACTTCTGTCCTTTGTACTGGCTGTGGGTATGTTTCAGACTGTAAAATCTGACATTTGTACCAAAAATGTCCCACTTTGGACATTTGAAAAGGTGGCAAACCTAGAGTCACATGAATGGCGACTGGCCAGCTACTACTAATGCTGGACTCACCACAGCTTCTCTCTGTTGGGATGCAATGCTCCTTTGCTTCTTCTCTCGCCAGAAGCAAAATTTTAGCACAATCCCAAAATGAGAAGCATGCCGCAGCCTATTTGCTGATCCACAGTCTTGTCACAGGTGGTGCAAGGGTCTGTAGGTTTGTAGCCTTTTCCTGGTAGATGCCTTGAATAACAACCAAACCAATCAGGAATGTTAAAGGACAACAATGAGATTTTATTATTAAACGCTCAACTTCTCTGTCCTTTTTCTCCCTATTTAATGTCCCTGCTATGAATAAACAACACAGCATTTAAAATATTTTAAATCGACTGTTTCTGTCCGCTAGAACAGTACCTTACTGTACTGTGGTGGTTTCACTTTCAAAAAACTTTTGTCCCACCCTGATAAAGCTTGCTGCAGTCTCCAATTCATTGATGTCATCAACACCACTGAATACAGGTAGTTTTCTGGCCAATTCCTTCCCCAAACTGACATCTCCATGACCTTCCTAAAACCTATCCATGCTGCGATGTCACAGCTCCCTGGTCCTTCCCCTACCCATACAGAAAGTAAAGCCTAGAGCAAGGAAACAGTACATGAGTGAAGTATTCTGCTGTGGGCTGTCAATTACAGGTGGTAAAATTTCAAATTACCCTTAGCACTTTGACAGCTAGGGAAGTTAGGTCTGAAGGGTGATGGGAGATGAGTCAAAGTAGTACAATTCAGGCTTCACAAAATAGTGCAGTATAGCCAATCTAAAAAGAAGCAGCAGTATAAAGCACTTTGAAAATCTGTTCTGTGGCATTTGCACTGTTTGTGTTTTAAGTAGTCATTGAATGGCATTAAATATTACTTACAACTGACTGAAATACAGCAGTGTATGCATGTAAAATCAATGCAGTGACAGGAGCTTTAGGAAGAAATAGGCATGCATGACATAATTTTTTACAGACAAGCACTACATTATGGGTCAGACTAAACAATCAGAATTATTTCAAGATATCAGACCCCATGTGGTCATACTCAGAAATTAGGTATAAAAATATTTAAAAAACTGTAAATAGTAACCACAAAGCACAAAAAATTGTCACACCAAGCAGCAAAAACCTGTTCCACGAACAATAAAGGTCGTCCTCCTACACAAATCCAGAAAGATAGAATCCACCAGCGAGAATGTATAAATGATTTATTTTCACACCAAACAAGTAAAACGAGTAAAATCTGAGCGCTTTCGTCTCCCTTCGGAGACTTCTTCAGAGATAAATTAAAACCACAAAACACATCAGTTTATATACTTTAACTAGTGGGCTGGTCAATAAATTAATTAATTAGTACGCACATTTCTTTCATTTCCTTCTAAAAGTAAAATACACACTATTTTCATTGTGTGTGGAGATAGCTGTTTTCTATACGGAAAACTTTAAACTTTAAATACAGTTATCAAATCCAAAACTGGGAAAATAACTGTCTACAAATTCAGTATAGATATAAATGCATTAAATTATATTAGATATATTAAGGTATGTTGCAATATATTAAATTAATTAAGTCATAAATTACAATTAATATACTTATTACATTGGAAAGAGAAATGCAAAGAGGGGAAGAAA
Source organism: Protopterus annectens (assembly GCF_019279795.1). Lineage (NCBI taxonomy): Eukaryota > Metazoa > Chordata > Ceratodontiformes > Protopteridae > Protopterus > Protopterus annectens. Next base: position 1,256,174,457 of record NC_056743.1, read on the forward strand.
ACAGTATGTCGTATCCAAACCTTAAACAGTGAGAGGTCACTATTAACATAATAAAGAGAAAACACTAATAACTTAATAATACTATAATATAATAATAAACCGTAATGTCAACTCTACAAAAAATTGAATGTGTATACATATAAATATATGTATACTCACATACAAATATATGTGCACATATATGTATTCCTACTTCCAAAAATATCAATAAATATCAGTCAGATAAATTAATACATCTATACAGATCATAAAAATGTGTAAAAAATGTATAAAAAGTTATATACAAACAATATATACATACAAAAATACATCCATATACATATATACATATACATACATATATATATATATATATATATATATATATATATATATATATATACATACACCCATACACATATACTGTTCTTAATAATAATTAAATCCTTTAATTTAATTTAATTTAATTTAATATAATAATTTAGTATTCAATATAATGTTATAATATATCCACCTATCTATAAAATGTACTTTTGTATGTTAATATGTTGCTATATATCTTCTTTGGATATAATATGTATATTATATAAATTCCTAACTTTTATTCAACTTTTTAACAGCCCTCTTAGGGTCAGCAGCAAAAATGTTTAAAACAGGTGAAATAGATATGTGGTCATCAAGTCCTTTCCCTCCACATGTATCGAAACGCAATTGCCACATCATTTCCTTATATTCTAGCTTTGTTTCCCAGTCCCCACCTCTTTCAGGGTGTCCAACTTCTTCTAATACCCAGAATTTGAAATTAGCCTCCTTGCAATTCATCAAATGCCTATATAATGCATTATTCACATTTTGCTTGTTGATGTCCCTTATATGTTCATATATTCTGGCTCTAAAATGTCTCTCAGTTTTACCCACATAATATTTTGAACACACCTTACAAAAGGCCAAATAAACTACACCCTGAGTATAGCAACTACTATAATTCTTAGCTTTCAAAGTAATTCCTACACTAGGTATTGTCAAATTATTTTGTTCTGCAATGAAAGAACACTGGGCACACCGTCCACATTTAAAAGTTCCCCGTTTTCTATTTACACCTATAGTTGTATTGGTTTTATTAGTCTTATAATATTCCAGTATGTTCTTTATATTTCTATTCCTCCTGTAACTATATTTTATATTCTTCTGAAATATATTAGTTTTGCCATACATTTCACCAAACATCCTCCATGTCTCATCTATACATTTTCTTAACCACCCCATACCTTTGTGGTAAGTTAATGTAAGGAAGGGTAGACCATCATTTATATTACTATTCTTACTAATCCCCTGTCTATTTTCTTGTATGTCATTAACTATAGAAGTACCATTTTCATCCAATACATCTGATAGACCCCTCTTTTTAATAGTAAGAAGTGGTACATATCTGTTTTCATTTCTACCTTTAAGAACATACTCTGCTATATTATCAATAATTCTTGATGGATAACCTCTCTCCTGAAACATCTGTTCTACATTTTTAATTTCCATAATAAAATCACTGTCACTTGAAATCATTCTTGCCATTCTAATCATTTGCCCTTTGACAATATTCTTTTTTAAGAACTGGGGGTGATCACTACTATAATGTAGGTAGGCGTTAGAAAAATGCTTTTTCCGATAAATATTAGATTTGTAACAACCATTATAATAATCTTTTTCTAATTGAACATCTAAAAAATTGATAACATCCTTCCCAATTTCGAAAGTAAATTCTAGAAAATTAGTAGTATGACTTATATATCTTATAAATTCATCAATTGTATTCTCTGATCCTTCCCATACAATAAAAATGTCATCCAAAAACCTAAAATATTTTATAATATGGTTTTTGTACATGCAAGAGAAGATGAAATTTAACTCCCAATACAACATGACAATATTAGCATATATTGGTGCGCAAGCTGACCCCATGGCAACACCTTCCTTTTGGTGGTAGTACTCCCCATGAAAGTAAAGATAATTATATTTCAAAATAAGTTCCATATTTTCAAGAATCACTCTATATTCATCATTTGTAAGACCATCCGTTCCTGTTATAATCTCATCAAACCATTTTAACCCCTCATCTTGGGGAATAACTGAGAACAGGTCTTTAACATCAACTGTTAAGAATATATACTCCTTATTATATGGACAATTCACAATTTTCTTTAAAAAATCCCATGAGTCAATAAGAATGTGCTCAAAATTATTAAGAATATGCTTGAGTTTATAATCAACATATATAGCCAAAGGTTGAGTTTTTGAACCCTGGGAAGACACAATTGGCCGCATAGGGGGATCTACAATTGATTTATGCACCTTTGGAATTCCAAAAATAATGGGTATTACAGGTTTAGGAACACTGAAAAAATTGTACACATCTTTATCAATCAAACCTTGAAGGAGATTGTCCTCCATTATAAGGTCAATTTTCTTGTACGAAATATTAATTTCATTCTTTGATACTATCTCGTATTGGTTCTCCTTGTCCAAAATATCCAGCATTTTCCTATTATATTCCCATTTATCCATTAGTACCACCCCTCCACCTTTGTCTGGCTTCATCACTCTAACCTTGTCATTTCTACCAAACTCATTTAATATATTAAATTCAGTGGATGTTAAGTTACTTGTCATTCCCATATTGATATCTTTTCGATTTTTATTATATAAATACCTAATGTTCTTCGTGACACATTTTTCAAAATTGAATAGTTCTTTCTGTAGTGGTGGATTGTAGGTACTAGATCTTTTTAATTTCAGTATACTGCCACTGTTGTCTTCATATTTTTTATCCTTAAAGTTATAAATAAAATTTAATTTCCGTGTATATAACTTGATATCTAATAGAATATTATCCAAAGGTGGCATGTTACTAGGTACAAAGCTTTTTGAGTGCATTTTTTCGCTGTTTTCTGATTAGGTACAAAGCTAAAACCTTTTATAAATAAGTTAAAATAATCTTCATTAATCTGAATGTCTGTGTAATTAAATATATTAAAATTGTTAAAAGAATTGATAATGTTGTTACCATTAGTCTCTTGATTAGTACTCTCCTGTCCCCCAATTGATGTCTCTTCCACATTACTTAAAGCTCCAGTGGTAATTAACATTGCGGTCTCCCTGTATACTGATTGTTGTTTTCCGCTATGACTTAATTAATTTAATATATTGCAACATACCTTAATATATCTAATATAATTTAATGCATTTATATCTATACTGAATTTGTAGACAGTTATTTTCCCAGTTTTGGATTTGATAACTGTATTTAAAGTTTAAAGTTTTCCGTATAGAAAACCGCTATCTCCACACACAATGAAAATAATGTGTATTTTACTTTTAGAAGGAGATGAAAGAGATGTGCGTACTAATTAATTAATTTATTGACCAGCCCACTAGTTAAAGTATATAAACTGATGTGTTTTGTGGTTTTAATTTATCTCTGAAGAAGTCTCCGAAGGGAGACGAAAGCGCTCAGATTTTACTCGTTTTACTTGTTTGGTGTAAAAAACTGTAAATAGTCCCAGAGTGGTGTTAAAATGTAGGAAATGCCAAACCATGATGAAATAAACATGTTTTTGAGTCTGAGGGTGCAGTTCTCCTTTAAGCATAGACACTCACTCTCCAACCAGAAACAGTCAGGAATCGATGCACTCTGCACCCTTTCTCACCAGGACCAGAATAGAAGCACAGATTCCAAACTGTCACCTATAAAGCAGTTATTAGGCTTTCTGGTGATTAGCAGTCTCCAGGAAATAATGTCTGTACTCCTCCTCTCACCAGGAGAAAACAGAAGCACTAATTCCAAGATGACTACTGAGAGGCAGAATGTGGGATCTCCATTTGTTATTTCATTAGCACCTGAACTGTTTCAGGGAACTATTGCACAAATTCATGAAAGTGCAGTTAATAGTAGCAATGTAATAGTAAGGGGTCTGACTAGACAAGAGCATTGAGTTACTGAAGAGACTGGGATATTACAGTTTAAGTCATATAGAAAGCAAGTGTAAGATCAGGGATAATCAGCTAAAGTACCTGTGACTTATTTTGACTTTAAGGCTTAAACATGGTTGATGATAAAGTCAAAACAGTGCAGATGTCCGCTCCAATGGACAAATAAATTATTGTCTATACATGGGCTAAACTCTTGGCTAGGCTTATAAGGACCTCTGGGCCAGTAGCCTAGTGACTTCCTATGATCCTATGATTAGTAAGATATGGTAGCTTTCAAAATTAATTCTGTATATGCCACATGTCTGTGCCCTTGTGGAAATTAGTGGAATAAGATATAAAATGGCAGTCAAGTATAGAGAGAGAAGAGAGCTGTGAACTGAAATATTTTGATTTAAATAAGCCAGTTACAAAATCCAAACCAGAATGAAATTATTGTAGTGAGTTTGCAAGACAATAAGAGAGGTCTATATGAGTTCAGAACCTTTAGTGACAGTAAGATGATACAAGTTCAGACAGACAAAAAGCTGTGAACTATAGGACATGACTGTAATAGAAGATGACCATAATCCACTAGGGTCTATATTATATTATTGAAAAGACAAGTCAGCGAATGGCTGTGCCTCCCCCCGCTAATTGTATATACCAACTACGAGATCACACTACACTGAGGAAAGGGCAAATTTTCTGATCTTCACTGTACTGCAATCTTACTATGAACAGTTCGGTGAATGGCATTTTCAGAGACAGGAGGATATAACTGATAGTACCCTGTCTTTTATGGAAGGAGATTTTGGAAAGATTAGCTGAATCTTCCTTGGTATTTGTCAAGTATAACAATAGTATTTGTGATGTTTTATTTTGTCTGGTATATCTATATAAATAGAACAAGAGGTTCAGAATTGTGTCATGTATAATATTTATTACAGTAACAGTCAAAAAGAAGGGACAATTCCTTGTCTCTTCCAGGAAGGCTATGGAGTAGTGTTGGAACAGATTTGTTTTTGTTTCACTGTTGAGACTGTTCATATCTGATCTTTGACTATTATTATATGTTACCCATGGTTGTGAGGCTGATAGATATCATGAGTAGAGACATGATCAATGCACATGTTTTCATGGTATGGAATTCCAGACTTAGTAATATCAGGTAGTAATCTACAGTATGCAACTATGGAGTTGAAAAGATTTTTTGAAGAGTAAGAGTTTCAACATGTTACATTTGATCCCAACTATGAGCTGATTGTGAAGTCAAGAATAATATGCAGATTACCCGAAACCTCTTGAAGAATTTGCAAAGTATTACTAGTGACAGTTGTGGAACTTCACACTTGGCATTTTGGAATATAGGAATACTTCAGTGTATAGATGTTGGTTTATCATCTACTCATTATCTTACTGCTTATAGCGTAAAGAGTAGTATTGATATACTGGCATAGTTCCTTACTCCTGAGAATGAACTGCACATTCAAGAGGGACTAAAATAAAATTAGCAGTGACAAAAATTCTGTTATGCATATATCTGTCATATCTAAAAGAAGGAGAGAGTGAAATTTAGTTGTGTTTCAGTAACAAACAATTATTGGGTATTGTCTTTTAACACTGCAAGCATCCAGGGTTATTTGTTATTCATACTGTGGATGGAAAACTGCTTAGAAGAAACAGGAGACATCTTCAAAATGAACTGATTAAAGTGTCTGTATTGAATACAGAGATTGTGTTTGTGATGCCTTTAGAAATGCTGAGATAGTCAAAGGAGTGTCCTGAGAGGTATCCATATACAGACATGCCAAGAGGCATTTCCAACAGCAGATGTTAAAAAGGAGAGCCCAGATGAACTATTAAGAGATTTTTGACCAGAAGAAACTCCTCTGCTAATACAGCGTTGTTAGCAGTCCGTAGAACTGCATAAATATTTGAGAATTACTTCATAAGAACTGACATACATCATAAAAACAGAAAAGTATTGAAGAGTGATATCAGAGCTGAAAACATTGATAACTATCTTGGATTATAGTAATGGTGCCACATCTATGTTTCTGTTGAGAGAAACAATCATTTTGAAAGCTTTAGAAGTTTTTGAGCAGTATGTGATACCTGAAAGCAATATCTGTTAAAATGCACATATTTGGTGTATTAGACAATGTATAACTCTCTGCCTCAAAAGACAGAGAATGTTTTTCTTCTGAAAAAGAGAGAGATGAAATATATGTATGCATATCTTTAAATTATTGGCACATTTAGTCTCGGAGGCTCATTTGTGTATCACATGATCTGGTTCCCATTCATTATTGCACATCTGAAAGTAATGCTGATGGAACCTGTAGCACTCAGTCACATGTCTCATCTTATTATTAAAATTGTTTTCAAATACTGGATGCTGGAATGCATACAGAGGAGGCAAATGGGTAAAGTCAGTAGAGGAATGGAAGTACATGAGCACCTTTAGTCACAGTTTGAGCAAAGCTTTGTCTGAGCTGGTAGCATTAATGGATGAATAGTGTCTTGATACTGGGGAAATAAAATGGTACTCGTACCTCTCACCCTCTTAGAGCAAGAAATCTGGACAAAGCCATAAATAATGGGTGCAAAAGACCAAAAATAGGGGACAGTTTTTAAATACTATTACAAACTTTAAAAAGTTGACAGAATAACAAGTTTAGCATTGCCATGGATTTTCTGAAGGGCATGAAGTCCAAATCTCAAATGTCTGTCATTATTTCCTGAAGTCAGTTTTCAATGACTTGTCAGAAAACCACAATTTTATGAGAAACAAACCAAAAACATGAGGCAAGAATCTTGACATTGTGTGAAAATCTGTACAGCAGAGAGTTATGCAGAGAAGCTTTCCTGGGATATGAGGGCAGACGGGGTGCATAAAATAGGAAAAAGTGTAGCTTTTCTATGTAAGAGAAGGGAGTAAACTGATATGACACAAGAAAACATACAATAGAGAGAGAGAGAACAATGTTGATCATTCTAACTATTAGGAAATGCATGACAGCTTGTACGGGAATCCTACACAAAGCAGCAGAAAAACAGGCTTTATGTTCTGAATGCATGGAAATGGAAGTTATTGCTGATGTTGGAGTCTAATAACCAAATCTAAATTGAAAGACATTGATTGCAGCAATGGTTAGGTGAAGGATCATTTTGAGAACTTACAAGAGACAAATATGGGAGCCTACTTGAGAATACTTTGTCTTGGACTTCCAAGATGGCTGTGCATTGAGTAACAGCTTAATTCTGGCTCTCCCAGTCTGAAAACAGAAACTTAACAGAGAAAGTCAGTGGACCTAGATTGCTGGGTAAATTTCAGTAAGTGACTAGTAAGTGCACTAAGAAATGTAAAGGACCTGGAGGAAAATCGGATACAAAAGGTAAGGAAAAATTACAGACTGGGAGAAGTACTACAGTCTTTCAGCAAGAAACAGTGCAAGTTCCAGACATGACTTCCAGTAACCTAGAGGAAAATATAAAGCAGCTGCACACAGACCTGGTAAAAATAAACAAAACACTGAGTATATCAACACAAACTATAAAAAGCTGGAAAAAATGGAAGATGCTTTAAACAGATATTCAGATAAGGTGACAGAACTGCAAAACTCAGAGGTTGACATAAAGAAAGGGCTGGCTGAATATGAGACTGCACAAGAAGAAATGTTTCAAAAAATAACAGAATTAGAAGGACAGAGCATAGAGGGAAAACCTGAGATTTTCTGCTGTACCAGAGACACTGAAAGGAACACTTTTATGAAAGTACAAATAAGCAACTGGACTGGTATTCCTCAACAGAAATTGTTACTTGAAAGGGCACATTGCGTGTATGCTCCAAATCTGGTTAATAGAAAACAACCTAGACCTTTAATAGTAAAGATGCAGTCTTATCGGCAGAAGCAGTTGAGTCTGACTAAACTGTGGCAGAAAGAAGAGGTACTAAAAGTGAAAACAGCAGAGTGTTTGTGGAGAATGACTACTCATTGTACACCAGGCAGAAGAAGAGTAAATATATTCCATTATTTAGGCTTTGCTGAGAAGCAGGCATGAGATTCAAACTGCTGTGCCTAGCCATCTTCAAAATATTGTTTCCTGGAGGGATAAAATCAGTTTTTGACAAAGTACATACTAAAAAGGAAACACAAAAGTTTGTCCAACAAATGGTTAGCTGTGAAAAAGAAGGAGGTTTTGATTCATGACCTTCTGGTGATAAGGACTACAGAGAGACTGAGCCTGTGAAATCTTTTCCACTGTTTCAAAAGAAAATGACCGAGAGAAGGAAGAAAACATAACAGTCAACTAGAAGAATCAAGAATACATTGGAAATGAAACAAAGATTGGATTTGGGAGATGCTGATGAACAGGAATAAAGCTAGTAACTTGACAAATGTAGGGTGATAAAACAATAATTATATTTGTAAAAAATGTTAAACTTGTAAGGGACTTTAAAGCATATGCCCTGCTTCATGTTATTAATGTTTGGAAAATAAAATCAGTAACTTGGAAATTGACACATGGGATTACAAAGCAATAATTATATTTGTAAACATGCAGAACAAGAGGATTTGGAAATATTGGATTTTCATGGACTTTGTTAAACTTCTAGGGGACTCTAAAGCATATGCCCTACTTCATATTATTAATGTTTGGAAAAATACTTGGGATGGGGGAAGAGGAGGGAGAAAGTTAACCATAAGTAATTTTTTTTTCTTCTTAATGGTACTACTTTAATAGTGCATGAATGTCTTTAGAAGCTATGAAGTACAGTTTTTTCAATTATTTATTAATGCAATGGGGATACTAATAAAACATGTGTTTTGTTTTTCTTTCTCTCCCTTCCATTCCCTTTTTCCTTGTTCAGTTTTAAGAACAGTAGGCACTGCAACGTAGTAAAAAAAGGTAGAGAGGAAAGGTCTGGTTAAGATAGCATGACAAAAGAAAAATTAGTGTGCTTTTTTCATGCATGCTTGCATTGGAGAAAGACTGGGTCAAGACCTTTGGCTTTATCCAGTAACAAGTTTTAACAGAAAGCAAGTAAATGAAAAAGAATATTGAATATTTTAAGGCTTCTTTCTGGTAAACAACCTTTTAGATCAAGAAATCTGGACAAAGCCATAGAAATGGGGGGACAAAGTCCCCAAAATAGGAACAATTGTTAAATATTGCTCTTACAAACTTAGAAAGTTGATAGAGCAATAGGTTTTATTTTAGCATGAATTTTTATTTTAGCATGAATTTTTTGAAGGGTATGAAGTCTGAAACTAAAATGTCTGTTATTATTTTCTGTCTTCACTATTTAAAGAGTTGGCAATAATTTTCTATAAAACCACAATTTTATGAAAATGGACCAAAATATAAAGTAAAAATCTGAACGTTTTGTGAAAATCTATACAGTTGAGAGGTATGAAGTTTCTTGGCTGTTTTGTGTCTGGTTTGCATGTCCCTGGAAGACAATCAGATAAAGAGAAATGGCTTGGAAAAAGTGTTTACTCAGCTGGGAGAGCTATAAGGATAAGACAAAACCAGACAACACTTACCAAAAGCACAGACTGTAGCATGAGTCTTAGCATGAACTTCCTTTCTTTTGGTTAACCCTAGTCTGTCTGTGTGGCTGTCAGTTTAGAACTTCTGTTCTTATTAGGAAGGTAAAACTTCAAGTTTTGAAGATGTACATAGTTTTGTGTGTTATTAAGCTAATAGGTTTTAGGGGGTATTGGAAGGTGTTTGTTTTTTTTGTTTGAGGGCTTTCAATAAAACAATAAGTTTTGTAAGATGTGACATAGGCTCAAATGGATACGACAAGAAACAACAGTATAAAAGACCAAGTTGCCAGACAATACATGCATGTAACATAAAAGTTGGAACTAGACACTTAAAAAAGCAGTTATACATAAAAGGTGGGAACAATAACTAACATAATGATACTTTCTGTAATGTCTTTCAATCTGAATTTTCTCACAGACAAATACAAAAAAGAAAGAGTAGTGAACTGTATTAAAAAATGTAGAGTGCAAATAGCTAGAGTGCAAATAGCTATGCTACAGGAGACTCACCCGGAAAGAACTGAACATGTGAATTTGATGAAGAAAGGTTTTCAGGATGGTTATTTAGCAGAATACCTGGGACAAAGGAAAATAGTACTTTAATTGCAAGAGGAGCTCCAGTAGTGATAGGCGAGAAAAAAAAAAGATAATAATGGTAGATTTGTAGTACTAAGGGGCTACTTTGAAGGGAGGAGAATTACACTGCTATGTATTTATCTTCCACCTTAAACTGCTATAATGGAGCTTAAAGACATTCTGGTAGAAATATTCAGCTTTCAGCAAGGAATATTACTTATAGGTGGGGACTGGAATTTGGTTTGCAACAGTGAAAATGTGTCTAGGGGTCCCAGAAGGGAAAATATAAAAAAGAAGGTAGATTAAGAAATTTATTAACATGTTTGGCATGGAAGACGTGAATTCAGTACTAGGATTTTGGAGTGAATTTACATATTATTCTCCAAGATACAAAAACTGGGCTAGGCTATATAAAATTTATATTTCACAGGACTATATTGAAGGTCTTAAAACACACCAAATAACTATTTAGATCATGTGGCAATAATAACTAAAATAAAAACACAGGGCAATGAAATAAAAATGAGACAGTGGTGCTTTCCCACCTGTCTGTTGAAAAGAGAGGAATTAAGGAATGAGTTTTGGAAATTATTCAGAACCTATTAGAGAAGTTTCTTCTGAAAATATAGCTAGGGAGTGGGATAAAATTAAATTGGACTAACTAAAAACTAAAACTAAACTAAAACTAAAAACTAGGGTGGAAAGGAAGGAATGGGAGATATGGTTAAGAAGTAACCACAACTATTTAGAGGGACTGACAAATGTCAAAATATTGCAAAATAAGGGTAATCCCACAGAACAAGAAGGAGCAGCAACTGCAGAATGCTAAACAGGAAATAAGGGACCTCGATCATATGCATGAGTTTAGAAAGATTGCTGTCAAGCAACTATTTTTTGATAATAACTAGAGCACAAAAACATTTAGCACAGTGACTCGGGCAACAGAAAGTAGAAAGGGCTCTCACCAAGCTTAGGGAACCTACAACAAGGAAGATGACAAGAGATCCTGTAGAAGTACTAGAAATATTTCAGAAATTTTATGAAAGTCTGTACAGCAGAGAAATATGGAAATCAAGAAAAGGTGCAAATGGAAATGTTTATGGAAGAATTAAATATGCCAAGGTTAGAAGTAGATGAAGCTCAGTTACTAACAGTTAGGATATGAGGGGATGAGATAAAAATGGTGATGCATAACCAATCTACAGGAAATTCTCCAGGAACAGATGGTATTCCTGTGGAACTTTGGAAGCTAGGAGGGAAAAAACTGATAAAGATCTGGAAGGTTTTGTTTAACAGTATTTTAAGAGGAGAAATATCAACATCCTGGAAGAAAGCGATTAGTAGCTGTAATACCTAAAGAGGGTAAAGACCTATCAGCTCCAGCTTCATAAAGACCCATTTAAATACCAAACCATGTTTACAAAGTATTTATGTCTATAATGGCTAAAAATGGCAAAAGTGATAGATATGGATCATTGCGGTTTTGTGGAAGGGAGGCAAACATTTGATGATATTAACAGAACACTGATGATCCACAGGGAAGCAGAATGTAAGAAAATACCACCATTGTTAATGGTTCTTGATGCAGAGAAAGCATTTGACAGTGTAAGCTGTCACTTTATGAGTAGGGCAATGGAAGTAGTTGCTTTTCCTGATAAAATTATAAGGTTGATTAGGAGTATATATGAGGGATTGGAGGTGAAAATTAAAGTGGGTGGGGTTCTCTCTGATAATTTCTGCTTGAATAGAGGAACCAGTCAGGGTGTCCTCTTCCCCCTTTGTTGTTTGTATTATATTTAGAACCATTGGCAAAGGAAATAAGGGATTCAGAAATTCAAGGATATAATTGGTGTGGTAGTCAGGAAAAGCTGGCTGTATTTGTAAATGATATTATTTTATTCCTGACAAAACCAAAAAGGGACATTACAGTGCTGTGGAACATTTTAAGATAGCTTCATATCTTCTCGGGATACAAAATTAATGAAGCTAAAACAAAGGCAATAGTGGTAAATTATGTACCCACACATGAATTGGTCCAGCAAGATCCATATTTATGGGGACATGATAAAATGAAGTATTTAGGAGTATGAATTAAAAATGACTCCGGTGTGACAGCTAAGGATATGTGGGAGGAGACTAAACAGAAGATAATACAAAAACTGAGAAACTGGAAGCTTTGTTATATGGATATGGACAGTAAGATGTACGCAGTTAAAATATTTTTAGTCCCTTTAGTTTCATACACAGGTCAGGCATATTTTTATCCACCAGAGGAGAAGATGTGGATAGCAATTAAAAAAGAGCTGAAGGACTTTATCTGGGAGGGGAAGCCAGCAAGGGTCAAGTGGGATAAGATGATTCTTCCAGTAGAACAAAGCAGACTAGGATTATCTTATTTGAAGCGGTATTTTAGAGCAACACAATTAGGGCTCTTATACATAGTACAAGCAGAAAACTATAATTCAAAGTGGAAAGGGGTGATGATGATATAGGGGAGAAACAAGGAGAGACTGGGATTTTGGATGCAGACCTTTAAGGAGAATGACAATAATCATACAGAATATTATATTCATAAAGCAACAGAAAGTATTGTGAAGATATGTGAAGGCTGCTAGCCTAGCTAGAATGAAAATTGTAGATAATTCTATGTCAATGTAACTATGAATATAATCCACAGGCTTGTCTTCTTAAAATGTAAGAAAACTGTGTTAAATGTTGAACTTCAGAAATGTAACCACAGTGCACTCTACTAGAAGAAAGCTGATAAGTCAAGCATTGTATGCCTGATCTCAAGGCTTGGAGACACAATGTCTGGACTGAGGAATTCCTTCTGTTGTTTTGAGACCAGAGTTAGTTGCTAGATTTTACATATATGTTGTTGTGTCTTTCGTCTTTTTCCCGGTTAGGGGTCACCACAGCGGAACTCCGGTCCGCTAATGATTGGCAGTAGATTTTTACGTGCTGAGTTGCCAGCTCTGATGCACAACCTTCAACGAAGGTACGCCCATTGACACATGTCTCCACACAGAAGACGCTTTAGCTGAGAATCGAACAGGACAACGTCTTACTGTGAGGTGACAACGCTACCGCAGCACCACCACCTAATATCTTTTATTGCTGTAGTTTCCTGGCCAGGTGCAAGATCAAAGAAATGTTAAAACTCTGAGTTTCTGTTAGCCTGGGAACCAGAGAAGAATAATGTAATCTAAAACGAGTCAGCAATGGTGTATTATACTTAAGACTTTCTCAGAGAGAGAAAAAAAGAACAATGTTCTTCATCCCACATTGCTGCAGTCCTAACACTTGGGTAGTCCGCTGTCCCAGTCGGCCCGAATACCAAAGTATAAGGCTGACGTCGGTCAAGGCGCATTAGTCTGACGTCAGGACGTCAGGGTACAAATGCGCATGACCGACGTCATATCCTCAGTCTTTTTTGCCGCATGGTCCGATGCAGAAGCAGTATTGCGAGTGCAGGTTGGCGTTCTGAAATTTTCTGAAGTCGGAGTTTCAGACCGAATCAAAGTTGGCTAAGTACCCCGTTGGGGAATATTTTGGTTTTTTCTTGCCTCAGTATTTAACCGGATGTCAGAAAAAGTTAATAACTGTATTTCTTGTGGGAAACAGATACCTCATAGGGATTACCATACCTTGTGTATACCTTGCTTAGGGCCTGAGCACGACGTTGTTGGATGTCGCTCTTGTGCTAGATTTAACAAACGCACTATAAAGAGAAGATTAGACTGTGCCAGGTTAGTTTTTGGGAAGCGTTGTAATTATAAAATGCCGTCGGATGCTCTGACGCCCTCTTCGTCTAAAAAGCGCAAGGACAAAGCAGCAAAGCCTAGGTTGGAAGAACCGTCTGTCCCGGACGTCGGTTCTTTAGAAGGCTCGGTGGAGCCGGAGGTTCTGCCAGAAGTTTATTTGGAGTCTCAGGGAGAGACTTTACTGTTACAAGATGTGTCCTCTCAGGAGGTAGGCCAGGCTGAAGGGGCTTCTCAGGTAGCTGTTCTCCCCTCCCTTCCTAAGGTGGTTAGGCCCTCCCCTTCTGTTTCCAAGGCTTCTTCGAGAGGCAGGCCAGGTTTAACTTCAGTGGGTGTCTCTCCTAGTTCTTCAGGGTCTCTGCCTAAGAAACATATGCTTAAAATGGCAGAAGATTTGATTACTATGATTAGAGGTTCTATGCCCTCACCTGATAAGAGGCCTAGGGTGGAACCTGAGCTTGAGAGTTTTGAGCAGTGTTCGGAGGCTTCTGAGTCTTCGGCTGAAGACTTACAGGAGTATCCTCCTTATTCTGATTCTGATGTAGATGATTTTACTCCTTCGGCTTCTCCTCCTGAGGATTTTTCTTTTTCAGAGACTCTTCATTCCATGAGGGAGCATTTTAAATGGGAAGGTCAAGATTTCTCTGATTCCAGGAAGAGGCTTAGGGAATTTTTGTTTCTACCCCAGCATAGGCCTTTAGCTATACCTCCTGTTCTGGATGTGGTGGAAGATGTTTTTGCAGAGGCTTCCTTGAACCCTGATTCTTTGCCTCCTGCCCCAGTTAAACCGGATAGGTATTATAGGGTGCCTGAAGCTCATAAGTATCTTTTTAAGAGTCCTAGGGCAGACCCAGAAACTGTTTCTCAGGGGCCTAAAGGTGTTAAGGCTTCTGTTGTTAAAAATCCTGTTCCTCCTGATAAAGAGGCAAGGGCTTTGGATAGATGGGGAAAGAAGGTTTATACTTCTTCCACTTTAGCCATGAGGGCTTTGAATTGTCAGTTCCACATGTTAAAATACCAAAATTATCTCCTTTCACAATTGAAGTCTAAGGTGGATGCTCTGGCGGAAGGTATTGAGTGTAAAGAGTTGCAGGATTTAGTACATGTTTCTGAACAGGTGGGTAAGCATTCCTTGCAATGTGGTTTTGATGCTGTACAGGCCTCTTCGAGGGTGGCTGCCACTGGTTCTGTTCTTCGCAGGCACGCCTGGCTGAGGGATCAGAATTTAGCTGAGCATGTTAAGACAAGGATTTTGGATGCTCCGTTACAGTCTGATGTGTTGTTTGGTTCGCCTGTGGAAGCAGTTTTAAAGAAAATGGAGGACAAGGCTAAGTCTATGCAGACTGTTAAAGATTTTTGCAGGTTCAGCCTCCAAGTTTAGTAGAAATTGGCCTACTAAGGGGTGGACATATCCTTCTTATGATTCCCAGTCTAGGGGTAGGTCTAGACGTGGTAGGGGCAGAGCTCAAGGTTCTTTTAGGCCTAGAACAGGAGTTCACCTGCTCAGTCTTCTGGTGAGGGCAGGGGTCAGTCCTTTCGTAAGCAGACCCAATGACCTGCCTTTTCAGCTGCCAGAGCCTTCTCGCCTGGCAGCACCTTTCGGGGCAAGGCTGGCACTTTTCAAAGAAAATTGGAGTTTAATTACCCAAGACAGATGGGTATTGGATATCATTCACCACGGTTACAGGTTTTATTTCCATACCTTGCCTCCTTTCAAAGGCATGCCAGACATTCCTCCTCTACAAAGAAAAGAGGCCCACAAGCAAATTTCTCTGTTACTCCAAATAGGGGCCATTCAGCCGGTTCCTGTGCCAGAAAGGGGCCTAGGATTTTATTCTCGCCTGTTCCTAGTACCAAAAAAGGGGAACACGTGGAGACCAATTTTGGATTTATCTATCCTAAACACTTTTCTGGACATTCCCAAGTTCAAAATGTTGACGTTACAACAGCTTTTACCTCTGCTGGGCAAAGATCACTGGATGGTAACTTTAGATCTCAAGGAGGCTTACCTGCATGTGCCTATCAGACTAAGTTGCGGGAAGTATCTGCGTTTTCGAGCTGGGAATTTCCATTATCAGTTCTCTGCATTGCCCTTTGGCTTATCTACTGCGCCCAGAGTATTCACAAAAGTTCTGGCTCCAGTGATAGCTTACTTCAGGCTACAAGGAATACAAATCTATCCTTACTTGGACGACTGCCTGATTCTGGCTCAAGAAAAGGAAGACCTTTTTCAGCATTTGGAATATGTGATAGCAGTGCTAAGATGCCTGGGGTATTCTGTGAACGAAATAAAGTCCAGTCTAGTACCCTCTCAAGACATGTGCTTTCTGGGTGTGAGACTGAATACAGCAACCCAGATGGCCTTTTAACCCCGGACAAACAAAAGAATCTTTCCCTTTACTTCCATCAACTATCTCTTCAGTCCGGGCTGACTGCAAGGACAGTCCTTCAAGCCTTAGGGTTCATGGCATCTTGTATTCTGGTGCTTCCCAATGCCAAACTGCATATGAGGAAGCTGCAATGGTATCTCAAAAATGTATGGACACAGCACTGCCAGGATTTGGACACTGTCATTCAAATAATACCTTGCATTCAAAAGGAATTTTTGTGGTGGGCTCAGGAATGTCACCTAAACAAGGGACTCTTTGTGACCCGGCCAGAGGCGAGTCAGATTCTAATGACAGATGCCTCAGACATAGCTTGGGGAGCTCATCTGAATGGAAAGTGGATACAAGACAAGTGGCCTGCCAGACTACAGCATCTACATATCAACATGAAGGAGATGTTAGCAGTCCAGTTTGCATTAATGGCTTTCAAGGAGTTACTTCTTCCAGGGCAGGTGTTGATTCTAACAGACAACACAACTGTCATGTGGTACATCAACAAACAAGGGGGAACACATTCTTATCCTCTATGCAGGCAAGCAATGATTTTGTGGGAGACTGCGCTCAGCTTGCAACTAAATCTTCAGGCAAGGTTTCTGCCGAGCACAGAACTCCTTAGCAGATGTGTTAAGCAGGCAAATCATGGATCCCCACAAGTGGAAACTGGATCTTCATGTATTTCGGAAATTGACAGTGTCATGGGGAGCTCCAGACATAGATCTGTTCGCTTCTCCACTAAACCACCAGCTGCCAAAGTTTTGCACAAAAGGTTTCATCACACAGCTTGGAAAGTGGATGCTCTTTCTTTCAGTTGGAAAAATCTTCATGTGTATGCCTTTCCACCTCTGCCTCTCCTCCCAAAGGTACTCCTAAAGGTCAGACAAGACAAGCCAAGGATGATTTTAATAGCTCCAGATTGGCCTCGGCAACACTGGTACCCATTACTGAGGAGTCTGGTAAGGAAGCCTCCATGGCCTTTACCTTTGATTCCACACCTATTGTCTCAGAGGGACGGTCATCTACTCAATGTCAAGCTTCACTCTCTTCATCTAACAGCCTGGCATATTCTGTTTTGAACCACAACAGGTCTCAACTTCCTCAACAAGTTTTGAATGTGATTATGGAAGCCAGAAGACCTAGTACAAGGAAAGTGTACGCAGAAAAATGGAAGAGATTTTTATTTTGGAGTGCAGCAAAGGATTTGGAGGTTTCTGAGCCTAATTTGAGTGTGGCTCTTCAATATCTTACTGAGTTATTGGACAAAGGTTTGTCTTTCTCTTCCATTAAGATTCATGCTGCAGCAATTTCAGCTCACTATGATTGTGACCCACCATTGTTTTCTCATCCTTTGTTCAAGCAATTTCTTAGAGGGGCAAAGAATATAAGACCCCACGTAGAGCTCCTACTCCTGCTTGGGATCTCAATTTTGTGTTGGAGAAACTTACTCTACAACCTTTTGAGCCTCGGCTACTGCTGAATTGAAATACTTGTCATGGAAGACTGCTTTTTTGTTGGCCATTACTTCTGCAAGAAGGGTTTCTGAATTGCAGGCCCTTATGGCGGTTGAGCCTTTTTGATTTTCCATAAGGATAGGGTATCATTACGCACTAATCCTTCCTTTATGCCTAAGGTGGTTTCTAGTGTGGCTTTAAACCAAACTATTCATTTGCCTACTTTTTATGCAGATCCCCAAAATAAGGGGGAAAAGATTTTGCACACTTTAGATGTACACAGGCAGTTGCGCTATTATTTAAGCAGGACTAAGGATTTTAGGCAGTCTCAGCAGTTGTTTGTTTCTTTTGCTTTGAGTTCTCAGGGCAAGCCTGTGTCAAAACAAACTATTTCTAAGTGGATTGGGTTTTGCATTGCATTTTGTTATTCTCATCATGGCAAGGAGATTCCAGCTGGGATTAGGCCTCATTCCACTAGGGCTACTGCCACTTCAACAGCATTTCTAAGGGGTGGCAACTAAGGATATTTTGGAGGCAGCTACTTGGAGTTCAGTGCATACTTTCTCTAAGCATTACCACCTTCCTCTCTACTCTAAATCTAGGGCTGGTTTTGCCACGGCTATTTTGCAGGGCATGTTGACAGCTCCTGCTGCTTTATGATTTGCCAGCCTCCCTTACCTCTGCTTTGGGATTCTACCCAAGTGTTAGGACTGCAGCAATGTGGGATGAAGAACATAGTACAGTTTTGTACCTACCATAAATGTAGATGTTCGAAGATCCACATTGCTGCAGTCCAATTTACCCTCCCTCCTTCCCCTCTGTGTTTAGGGGTGGTTGTGTGGGTGGGGTTGTACTTTTGTAAATTTGTATATATTGTATATATATTTGGTACAGGAGTGTTTGGTGTTTTTTGGTTTTGGCCTTATCTTGTTAGGGTCTTCTGACATCTGGGGCAGGAAAAGACTGAGGATATGACGTCGGTCATGCGCATTTGTACCCTGACGTCCTGACGTCAGACTAATGCGCCTTGACCGACGTCAGCCTTATACTTTGGTATTCGGGCCGACTGGGACAGCGGACTACCCAAGTGTTAGGACTGCGGACTACCCAAGTGTTAGGACTGCAGCAATGTGGATCTTCGAACATCTACATTTATGGTAGGTACAAAACTGTACTTTTTGCATTTGTCTTCAGAACTGACAACATCATCAGCACTTGCTTGCTCTGTATGTAAGTAGGATCTTAGACTTTAGCGTCTCTTTTCGAAATAGATAGAAAATAGTAAGTTTAGTCTAGCTGTTTTCTATATTTATTTCAGACTATTCTACAGTATTATTTTAAGCATTTTCATGTGATCTCTGAACTCTTGACTAGCACTGTGTTGAATTGAGAAGATTTGTCTTGTGTTTTTATTATTTATTATTAAATATTTTTAAACCTTTCGACTGCGGCTGTTTTGTGTAGAGATAATTTAAGCTCTAGAGTACATTGCAAGTATATAGTGATACTGTACAAAGTCACTCCAAATAAGCCTTGCTGCTCATCACACTTACTAATTGGATAATAATATTGCACAGTAATAATTGGACACCCTTTGATAAGGGCCTTTTTAGTAGTTGATAAGAGTAGCTGGTGGCAGTGATTACTACCTTATAGCCTGAGAGGAGGTGGCATGCTCGAAAACCTGTGCCAGCCTTCCCCGGGAGTGTCTGTGTGGTTGTATATAAACCAAATCTCAGTGAGTGTGTGTGTGTGTGTGTGTGTGTGTGTGTGTGTCAGCTACTTCGGCCGGGACATGAAGCACTCGTTGGACAGAAAGTGCACTGGAGGTTTTGGCTTGACTACTCAACTGAGAACTGTACCCTATAGCTGTGCCAGTGGGGAGTCTTATTGGGGATCTGGAGAGAAAGGGAGAAACCAGCCCCATACTGACTGTGATCTCTGTGTGCTCTTAAGGGAAATTGTACTTTACTGTGTGTGTATTTGTTATCCTTCTCAATGTGGACACCCCTCACTGGTGTTAGTGGTGAGGATTGAGGCTCCTTGATTACTGGGCCAGTGCATGGGCATCACATGTATTTTAAGAAGTAAGCCAGCATGGGAATGGAGAAAAGAGATTTTGCCTATAGGGATAACTGCAATTAGGGATACAGACTTTAGGTAAGAGGGGGCTGGAATTTATTGGAGAAAACTGGCAAAGGATCCAAGGTGTTGGGAACAAATTAACTAGAAAGGGAAAGGTGCTAGAATGGGAAGATGTTAAGAATTCATTTGGACTGCAGGTTAGAGATTGCCTTCCTTATCAAGGACTGATATCAGAGTATAGGCAAAGAGAGAGAAATAAGGGGTCCTAAATGGAAGACCAGCACTGGTAGTTTTTGTGACAAAAGGAGGTACTGCTAGCAAAGCTAGCTGGAATTTTGTAAATAATTGTATATCATTTGTGATTATCAAACTAATTTACAAATGTATTAGAACTGTATATCATGTAGATCAAACTGATTTGTACAGACGTGTGTGTTGAAAAGGTATTTTATAAAGTGCTTGTGTTTGAAATGTATCCACAGTGTGCCCTACTGCAGAGAACAGAAATGTACATCCACTATTGTAACTGTTTAAATGTATATGTTTTAACTGAGCAAACTGGAAGGTTAACCTCAGTCCAACAAACTTCAGAAAAATATCTGAAATTAAGTCACTTTATAGGGTAAGCCATAAAGATGCTATCTCACATGTTTCAAGGCAGCCAGAGACAGAGTCTGTACTAAGAAGCTTTCTGTATTTTCTTTGGGGGTGACCTAATTGCCAACTGGGAAGAGTGGAATTATTTAGTTGTTTTATGACCTCCAGAAGCTCAACAGTTCTGAGCAAAAGCCCGTGTGTGTATTTTTATGGGTGGGTGCTAAATACTGTCAGCTGGCAGCAATGAGGCTTTTGCATGGGAACTAGAACTCAGATGACCAGAAATGATGTCATTCTGCAAGCTATCCCAGCAGTGATATTTTAGAATTAGAGCATTCTGTATTTTGTCTTGGACCTCAAAACAAGAAGAAGAACTATTCATACATCACTGGCCTTGCTCTATTAAGTAAGGTATTAGGGTATAGTAATTCTCTTAGATACAGTCAGGAATATAGTGAAGCTTAGTTTAGATATTGCTTTTCTTTATTTATCTGAACCTGTCCTGCAATGTTTTTTTTAAATATTTCTTGTGATTCTGAACTCTGATTTCACTGTGAATCTATGTTTAGTATTGTCCTGTTCTTTTCTATTATTATTAAATATATTTAAACCTTTCATTGTGGCTGATCTTTGTAGAGATATTTAAGTTTTGAGAGTACTTGCATATTTATTTGGTGACACTGTGTGGGCCACTCCTAACAGCCTTGCTCTTGGTCAAACTACCATTTGTATTAATATTAATTTTAATTTCACTCATTATGTTGGGTACCCTTGGAAGAGCCTTAAGGTAACTGGCAGGAGTGTGTGGTAGCAGCCATAACTACTTTATAGTCTGGGCAGAAGGGGGCATAGCTAGTAAACCTGTGCCAGCCTTTCCCAGGTGTGTGTGTGTGTGTGTGTGTGTGTGTGTGTGTGTGTGTGTGTGTGTGTGTGTGTGTGTGTGTGTGTGTGTGTGTGTAAATCAAATCTCAGAGTGTGTGTGTCAGCTACTTGGGCAGGGACACAAAGCACTGGTTGAAGAGAGAGAGTGCTGGAGGCCTTGGCTTGGACACTCAGCTGAGATCTCAACTCTATAGCTGTGCCAGTGGGGAGTCTTACTGCGGATCTGGAAAAAGAGAGAGGGACCAGCCCCAGACTGACTGTGTTCCCCGAGTGCTCTTAAGGGAAATTGTGCTTAACTGCACTGGATGCAGAGAGCTGCATCTGGAAATACTGTGTGTGTGTACCTGGTATCCACCCAGTGAATGTCCCCCCACAGGTACCAGTGGTGAGGACTGATGCTGCTTGATTACTGGCCCAGAGGTGGGATATGTGCATCACATATTGGTTAGCAATGGTGGGTCATCACAGTTTTTAACAGAATCTAGAACAGAAGTTGTAGTCAAAAATGGAATAATTAGTAGAACGTATAAAATATTGCATGACAACTATAAAAATCAGTTAGAGGAGCTTAGAAAGGATTGGAATGAAAGACTGGATAAGCAATTCAGAAAGAGACAATGAGGGGATATATATATATGTCTTCCATATCCCATACCACTGATCCCGGGAACTATCGACCTATTAGCCTGACGAGCCTGGTCTGCAAGGCCATGGAACGTATCATCATGGAATTCATAAAAAAAGACATTGGTAACCTCCAAACTCTGGATCCCACCCAGTTCAGATTTGTGAAAGGCAGATCATGCCTTCTGAACCTGATCGACTTCTTTGAGGCAGTCACCAAAGCCATAGATGAGGGTAAGGTGGTTCACACAGCCTATCTTGACCTTGCCAAGGCTTTCGACACCATCCCCCATTCTGGAATTATAGTTAAACTCACTAAACTAGGTATAAATCCCTACGTCACAAGATGGGTTGCCAACTGGCTCACTGACTGACAGAACCCACACTGTAAAAGTCACAGACTCCAAATCTGATCTCAAACCAGTGACAAGTGGAGTACCACAGGGTTCAGTCCTGGGACCTCTCCTGTTTGGTATCTACTTCTCTGAAGTACAGGCTAACACAAGAAGGCCTCTGGCTAATGAAGTTCACAGATGACTGCAAACTAGGAGCCATAGTCAAGTCCCCAAATGATGTGGACATCCTACAGAAGGGCCTCGCTGAGACAGATACCTGGTGTCGGAGCCATGGCCTCAAGCTCAGTGCCAAAAAGTGCAGTGTCATCCCCTTTGGTAAAAACTCTGTACCCATGATCTACCACATAGGCAGCAATCTACTTAACACCGAATGTGTGATGAGACCTTGGGACCCAGGTGGACAGTAGTTTCTCCTTTGATAGTCACATTGCCACAGTAGTCAGGAAGTCCTTCTACGTGGCACACCTCATCATAAAAGGGTTCTCATCCAGGAAAAAAGAGGTCATGGGTCCCCTCTACTCGACACTCATTAGACCCATTATAGAGTACAATGCACCTTTTGGAATGTACCTCACAAAACATCTGCAGCAGCTGGAAAGGCCACAGAAGTACCTCACAGAGAGGATTACTGGCCTCAAACAAATGCCCTACACCGACCATCTCAAAAAACTCCAGCTTTATTCCGTAGCATATTGTCTACTCCGTGTTGACCTCTGCCTAACATATAAAGCTATGTCAAGCCCAGAGCTGTTGGACATGCTACACCTTAAGAAATCCCAATCCCTCCAAGCTACACGCTCTAGGGACCTAAACCTTGTCACCACAATAAACAGTACATGCTGGAGGGATACATTCCTGTCCCAGAGACTTCCCATACACTGGAACAGGCTACCCCATCTATGTTAAGCAAAATTTTTCATTAGCACTCTTCAAGAAAAATCTTGATGACTGGATGGGAAATAGGAAATACACCCCGGGGATCACTTCTGTGTCTCTGCTAGACAGTGGCACAGGAAAATAACTTTCTTGGGTTGCATAAGCCAGGGAACCTTGTTGGCTAGGCTTACGTAGGCACTTTGGCCAATAGCCTAGTACCTACCTATGAACCTATATCTTTGCTTGGAAGTGTTTACATAGGTATTTTTATACTCCAAGTAGACTCCAAAGAATTTTTCTTCAGGTAGACAGCAAATGTTGGAGGTGTGATAGGGAAGAAAGATGTAACTGGGAAGATATTTTCCGTGAGTGTAATGAGTTGGCAGACTTTAAAGATTTCCTGCAGACTGCTTTGCCAGGGATACTGGGTGAGCAAGCTGGTATAACTAAGGAATTAGCTATGATACAGAATCAGAATTGCCTAGACATAGTAAGGCCTTGCTGAGTCTAATTATGGTGGCTGCTAAAAAAGCAATTACTAGAAAATGGAAATCTAAGTCTAAACCAACTTTACTAGAAGTACTGAATATAGCAACATAATAAAGCAACTGGAATTGGGATCTTTAGAAAAGGGAAGGAGCAAGCTACATAGGAAAAATGGAAATTGTGGGAGAATTATATGCAGGTAAGGAATTTTAAATAAGGCAGGATTTGAATGAGCTATGTAATACTTAATTGACAATGACTGGATATATTATAAGTGATGTATAATGTTTGCAACTACAGTAGTCTCAGCGGGGAATGTGATGCATAATGTTTGCAACTAAAATTGTATTGATGAGCTTTGTTTTACATTTATACAAATGTAAGATTGCCAATGTTTTATATGTGATAATTGTATAAAGATGTTTTTTTTTTTTTAAAAAAAATATTTTTTCTTGTCTAGCTTCAGTGGTGTTGAAGGATAAAGCCCTGACTGTGGCCCAGGTGACCCAAATTCAATTAGCTATTGAATGATTAATGGAACTAAAAGGAAGGGTGAGTGTGTTGATCCTAGGGGAAGGGAGTAAGCTGATTGGATCTCAACTCAATTTCTGGTGGAGGCCATGATCTGAAGAATGTTGTAGTCCTAGAATGTGCAGGCAGGTCAAGGAGGCATAGCTGCCCTAATGCCTGGAAAAGGCATGTTCTCAAACATCAGACCTCTTGGCTGCCTCAGCCTACTCTGGAGACATCCGCACAGGGTAGGGCTTAGAATAAAAGTCCTTTCACTGGCCTAAGTGACTCTACTGACTTTCATATCTACTCTGAAGCTTTTCTCCCTAATCTTCAACAATGAACTAACTCAGGGAAGTAATACATGTGTTATGTAGCATTTCCTGTCAGCCAAAGTCAGGTGCTGAGAAGAAGCCATGTTAGAGCAGCTGAAGTGGTCAACTTGGCAGGGAAAAAATGTAGGCTGTCTAAACCAGGTGCTTAGGGAAAGGTGTATCAGGCCTACAAGAGGACAGACCTTTGGGAACAGTAGTCAACAGGGTGGTTCACCATCAACATAAACAAAGCTTTGAGATGATTAAAACTAGCTTTGAACTTCATCAAGGTAGAATTTTGACAAAGTGAAGTTCCTCAGAAAAGCTATAACTAGTATGAGTGATGAAAGAAAGTGAAGTGAATAAACAGTGGGAATTTAGTGGCACAACAATCACAGACGCCGCAAGACTTTGTGTGAAAATATTAAAAATAAAAGGTGTATATAAAAGACTGAAAAAAGGAAAAAATGCCATAATGGGTCTCATAGTGATTTAAACATGAAGAATGTATGCGGTGTTTGTGAATTTTAAGGATGTAAAGAGGGAGAAAGAAAGGGGACTGAATATGTTAATTGAGAATGGAGCTGACAGAAGAGACAGAAAAGCACTGACCAAAGCAGGTAATCTGCTCCACCCAGAAGAAGATAACCCCTTTTACATAAGGAAGCAAAGGACAAATGGAGGAACTGTGAGGGTAAATAAAATGAATGGGAGTTGGACATAAAAAGATGGTGAATGATTGATTACTTATTTATAAAGCCAAGTGGTAGTAGTGTTGTCCAGGATGAGACCGCTGTCAGTTCATATGGGGAAAGGTCCTTTACTATGTAGGCCTGATGGTATTTGCAGTCAAATTCCAAATTCACAGAGAACAGTGATTAGAACTACTAATAGTACTAAATGGCTGTTCTGATAAATCACAGGAGATGAGAAGAGGTCATGGTCATGAAAGGAAAACAGCTGAGGTGCATCCCATTCCCAGAAGCAGAAAAGAAAGAGAGTCTAGAAACAACTGACCTGATGGCCTGACTTCAGCTTTTAGGAAAATTATGGACTCTGTGGTGAAATAAGTTTTGAATGTCTGGAAATGTGCACTGTGCAGGACCCAACACAACATGGATTCACAGTAGAAGGGTATACCGTATAAATCTAAAACAATCCTTTAACTGGATAAACAGGACATTAGATCAGTAAGATGCAGTGAACTTCACTGGCCTTGACTTAACAAACATTTAATAATGTAGTAAATAAAAAAAAAATCCCTTCCCTCACCTTGGTGCATCATGGCTGTCAGGTAGTTCCTGGCCTGGAAATAATTATGTTCCACCACTAAATGCAGAAGGCTGCAGTCTGGCCAGAATGATGACAAGAATCCATCTCTGTATCTTTGGTGAGTGAAAACTTCAAGACACAGTTTAAAGCTGGTAGGGGTCAAGGGTAGATCAGTAAAAAAGTTCAAAATTTTGGCCAAATAGAGATCTACAGTGCAGTTCAGCAGACACCACTTTTTAGAATCATTGCCAGTAATACTATGCTTGCAGCTTGAGTTTGATGACATTAAAAAGGATGGTATCAAATGGTGTGGAAAGGCTAAATAACGGCACAGATGTATAGCTGTGAGGTCAACGACTAAATGTACAGACAAGATTCTGCAGGCAACTTTGAATGTTTACACGATCTTCAATGCTTCCTACAAACAGGCCAGACTGCATTCTACACATTTAATTTCATGCTCATGATAGGACGTCACTGGATTCATTTCAGACATTTGTATATCTTGGAAAATAATCTGATATGAAGCATAATATCTGCCATAACAATGGCACCTTGCATGCAAACTTTTATTTAACATGGTATTTCTTTACCCTCAGTTTAGACTGTCCCTATATTGACTCAAGATTATAGATAAAACACAGTCTTGCTTCAGGGAGGCCAGATGCTCTTGCAAGGGTGGGTAAACTGGATATCTAGCCTAGGCACCAGCTAGTGCGGAGTGTCAAATATTTAAAAAAATGTGTGACAGCTTAGAAGCGGTCAATAAAGTGACTGTTTAGTAGATAGCTTGTAAACAGTCTAGCCATCAATCTACCTTTAAAAAACAGAACAAATTGTTTACAAGCTGTCTGTAAGTGATCACAACGGAAATTACTTAACTGACAGTTTAAACTGGCAAGCTTTCTTTAAACATGCATTAGAGGATTGCTAAGTGCTTGTGTTGTCCAAATGCCTAAGGTGACAAATTAATTTACTACAGAACTGGGAAGGGTCATAGTAGTAGTAACCCACAGCATTTGGGTTTACTCACCAGTCAATGAATCCATTTTGTTCCAGCCAGTTTTTGTGTAAACATGTTTCATTAAAAAAAATGAAAAAAAATGAACAAGTGCAGGAATGTGTCTAGTTCCAATCTCACCAACACGAGTGTCGAGGAAAAACTAAAAAACTAGTAGTGTTAAAATGTTGTTGATGAGCTCACTCACAATTTCCAAAAATCATGAAACATAACTGAGCTAATCAACAAACTTTTAAGACTAGTAGTTTTTCTGTTTTTTTATTTCAACTTTCATTAAAACCTACATGAATGCATATGTAAACCTTGGTCTTAAATCGTGTTGCAGACATAATGTCCATGATCTTATGCTTATTGCCAAAGGTATTCATGCATATAAGCCAAACCTTTAGAAAGGTTCACTGAGATCAGTGCTGTACTTTGATTTACAAAATAAGATAAAATAAAAATTTTAAAATGATAAACCATTATAAATTTGATCCCAGTGCCCATAGTCTTCAGTTCAAATAGTAGTATTAGTAGATGATAATCAAAAGTTAAAATTCCATTTAAGTTATAAACAGACATTAAATTATTCAGAAACCTTATTCTGGTGAGCTATTGGAGAAAACCAGTTTGTTATCCCATTGCCTTATGTGGGAAGTGAACTGTGAAACTTTGCTTCTTGCTTCCTTTTCATCTCCTTGTGATAGCCATCTTCAGTTTCCACTGAATTTTATTTCGTGACAGACCTTAGAAGTATTGTCTTATTAGGTTCCTCATTCACAGTCTAGTGTTTGATGAAACCTTGCATCTGACCCATTGCTGATTTAGAACTCATACATATATCTGCACTCCTACGGAAAAAAAACAAACTTTCAGCACTGCAGGGAGTGACAGAGCACACTTAGTCATTCTTCTGCAGCACTCATTAATGACCCCTGTAGACTGAGATACCTGCAACAAAATAGCATCATAAGAAATATGATCTATATATAGGTGACCTTCAATTGATCACCTTCCTCAAAATGTGAAACCTGCCACAAAACCCATTCTTTTTTATCCCACATAAACTGTAGGCTCATAGGTGTGTACTAGGCTAATGGTCCTGGAGCCTTTACAAGCCTAGCCCTTAGGATTACCCTGGCATCATGCCACCCGACCATAGTTCCCAGTGCCTCTGTCGAGCAGAGCCACAGGAGTGATCCCTGGGATGTATTTTCTATTTCCCATCCACTCATCAAGATTTCTCTTGAAGAGGGTCAGTGAGGTGCTCTGCTTGACATGTATGGAAAGTCTATTCCGTAACATGGGCAGTCTCAGGGTTATGAACCTGTCCCTCCAGTATGTTTTTTTGATTGTGGTAATAAGGTTGAGGTCTCTGGAGTGTGTGGTGCGGAGGGATTGGGATTTCTTTAGATGTAGCATTTCTAACAGAGCTGGGTCAGGCATGGCTTTGTAAGTCAAACAGAGATCGCCTCTAAGTAGGTGATATGAGACAGAGAATAGTTGGAGTTTTTTAAGTCTGTCCATATAGGACAAATATTTTTAAGGCCTAGGATCTTCTTTGTGAGGTACTTTTGTGGCCTCTCCATTTGTTGCAGGTGTTTAGTGAGGTACATACGAAATGGGGCATTGTACTCAATGAGTGGCCTAATGAGGGAAGAGTAGAGGTGGCAATGACCTCTTTCTTCTTGGATGCAAAACCCTTAGTAATGAGATGTGCCGCATCGAAGGACTTTCTGACCACAGTGTCACTGTGGTGATCAGAAGAGAGGTTGCTGTCAACCTGTGTTCCCAGATCTCTTATAACACCTTCTGTGTTCAGTGCACTACCATCGATGTGGTAATTCATGGGAACTGGGTTTTTCCCAAAGGGGATGAAGACACATTTTTTGGCATTGAGCTTAAGACCATGGTTCTGACACCAGTCAGTCTCAGTGAGGCCTTCATGTAGGATGTCAACATCACCTGGGGAGTTAATAATGGCTCGCAACTTGCAGTCATCTGCAAAGTTTGTCAGCCATAGTCCCTTCGTGTTGGCCTGGACTTCAGAGAAGTAGATACCAAACAGGAGGGGACCCAGGACCAAACCCTGTGGGACTCTACTCGATACTGGTTGGCAGTCTGACTTGGAGTCGGCTACTTTTACATTGTGGGTTCTACCTGTGAGCCAGTTTGCAACCCACCTAGTGATATAGGGGTTAATGCCTAACTTACTGAGTTTTACTATGACTCCTGAGTGGGGAATAGTATCAAAGGCCTTGGCCAGATCAAGGTAGACTGTATGAACCACCTTGCCTTCATCCACAGCTCTGGTGACTGACTCAGACAAGTGGACCAAGTTGAACAGGCATGATCTACCCTTCGCAAAACCAAACTGTGTGGGATCCAGAGTTTGGAGATTCCCTCTGTCCTTGTTTATTAGGTCCATGATGATGCATTCCATAGCTTTGCATGTCAGACTTGTCAGGCTAATGGGGCAATAGTTCCCAGGGTCTGTATTCACTCCTCCTTTGTGGAGAGGGATGACTGTAGCAGTGCACCATTTGGTAGGGACAAAGCCTGAGGTGAGGCTGTGATTGAACAGGGCACACAGGTGAGGTGCCAGTTCACTTTGTATTTCATGTAGAACACAGCCAGGGATATTGTCAGGTCCCATAGAAGCTGTATTCTTGGCCTTGGACAGTGCTGTTTTAACCTGTGCAGCAGTAATACTGGGTGCCTGGCAATCTACTGATATTGTGACTGGTCCTTTTGTGGGGTGTAAAGTTGGCACTGAGTCTGTCAGACAGTATATTAGCAATATCTGTTGGCTCAGTATAGGAGGTACCATAGTGCAGTAGCTCAGAGCAAAACTGGGTATTGCCATGGAGATTCTTTATATAACTATAGAAGGCCTTGTGGTTGGCTTTACTATCTGCTGTAATTCTGTTTTCATAGCTAGCTTTAGAGGATTTGATGAGGGTTCTCAACTTTTTGTTGAGACTGATGAGGGAGTTTTTCCAGTCTTGGGACTTCACCTTATTCTGCATCAGTTTCCTCCTTCTGTTGTGGAGTTTGTTTGTGGCAGGGAACCACCAGATTGGCTTCCTTTTTTGGAGGAGAGCGTCTTGGTTCTATTGGGTATGGCGAGATCCATGAATTTGTGTATGTGTCTGTACATTGCATTGGTGTATGATTCAGCGGTCATGCAACTGTTCTTCATTTACATGGGTGCCGTGAAGTTATCTACCTCTGTTTTTAGGAGCCTAAAATTAGCTTTGGAGAAGTTTTTCATGGTGCTGACCTTTGCAGGGGGGATGGGAGGGATGTGGATTTCCAAGGTGATTAGTTTGTGGTCAGATCTAACCAGAGAGGAGTTGACTATTGGTGTAGAGCAACGGTTGTCCATGTTAGTAATGACCAGGTCAAGGATGTTGCTACCTCTAGTGGGGTTAAGAATGAGCTGGTCCAGGGCATTGTAATTAATGAATTCCAGGAAACATTGGGCAAGTGTGTTGGTACATGAGTAGTTTTCCCAGTTAATGGAGGGCATAGTTGAAGTCACCCAGTATGAGAGTGTTAGGTTGGACCCTAATTTTCTCCAATATCATCACAGATTTAACAGTAGTTCATTTAACAATTGTTAGTAGCAGTTCATAAGCTTTCTGAATTCCCATGGAATTATTAAAAAAAAAAACAGTTAGCTTTTACAGTCTTCCTCACCCTTCAACAATCAATTGAATCTTACGTTTCTTCTTCTTCAAGTCTTATCCATGTAAATTAATCAGTTGTCCCTCAGTGTAGACCACTTGTTTACAAGTCTCAACTGATTTACTTCATACTTCACATATTGCCTGTTTTAATGGCAGGGTGGTGCCAATGCCATATTGTTCCAACAAAAATTCACAGCCTTCATTCTCAACCCCATCCATTTTTCTGGTATGTCTTGATAACATATTAGAAAGTTGTTAAAAGCCATTCTTAATTACCTCTAATTACATTGCAGCTCGTAGAGCAACTTGCCGACCATCAAAAAGGAACAGGTTTCCTTTCCTGACAGTTTCTAGTCTGAAAAAATACAAAGTTTGAAAACTTAAAGGATACCTTTCAAATCTGAAAAACTTCATTTCAACAAAGAAATCAGAATAATGACCTTAAAGACTTGTACTTGGAACAGAAATTGTGATGCTTTTCTTCACTGGCCTCTAGCATCCTCTTTCAGGAAGTTTGTAAGGTTTCAGATGGCACTTTTCCACTTTTATTTTGACATTTTTCCATTCAATATGCTTACAGTATTAAGAGAATTTGCAGAATGTTTACCTTGTGTTTACAGATTTGAGGAAGTAACATTAGCCATATTAATTTGTCTGGTGATTGTCTCGTTATGGCCCAGACACAGGGGGTTCTAAGGCAACTTTTGAGGATCAGAGTAGGGCTTTTCCAGCCTTGGGCATAACTAAAAAGTATAAGAAAATGAATTTTATTAAGCATAGACAGCAGCTTCCCAGGATGTAGTTCTACTCCTTCCCCAGGATAGGACTGAGGGATCACAACTTCCCTGCAGAAATTAATTACAATATCAGAAATTACAGCAAGAGAGTACCTTGAGGCTTTGGGGCCCATCTTGTATTCTGATGGTTCCTCATGTAAAACTGCACCAAGTTCAGTTAAGAGGAAGTTTCCTTTTGCGAAAAAACTCTCATCTCATTAGAGCGAGAGTGTCAGTGTTTCATCTCCTCTTGTGCGTCTCAGTATCCCTCCAAGTCTTCAGCTTCCTCAGAGCAAAATGTTCTTAACATAGTATCAAGGTAAAGCTCTTCATCCAAGCTTGGAGAGGCTGTTAATTCCTAGTAGAGAGAGTAAGATGTGTTGAAAGTCCTGAATGAAACAAAGTGCCTAATTCTACAAAAATCACACATTCCGAAATTAAGATTTCCAGGATGGGCAACAAACAGAAATTAGATCTTTCAACTGCAGAGTTTCAAGGCAATGTCAACTTTTATTCCTGCATTCCCTTAGATAACGTAATCCTTCTGTTAGAAGTTTTGTTATTGTTTTTAAAGCCCCAGTAAAGTGAAGTGTTACAGTCTTGGACTTGAACTTTTTGTGGGAAAAGTTAACATAACCTTTACTGGATGCAGTAGATTCAGTGGATTTAAAATAAAGTTCATGTAAATTTATTTTCTTGGTGGCATCCTCTTGATGTGAAGAGTCTACGCATTGCAAGCTTTTTTGTGTGAACTCCCATACAAATATTTCCTGGTGAGAGGCTCTCACTCCAAAGTAATTCTTCTTTTATGTGACAGTTGATGTTTGCTTTCTTCCTGAACCAGTTAGTTTGGCTACCAGTCTCTTTGCTGGTACCGTGGTATAAAAAATGAAGCCCTGAATGTGTTGCAGGTGATGCAAACTTGAGTACTGAGACAGGCTTTTGAGAAGTTAGCCTGGAGAGAGTGGACTTGGAAAACTAATCTTTACTCACCCATCCTATGGATAGGAAGGATGCCTTGTCCATGTTGTTGCCAATGTCCACTGGCAATGCAGGTGTACAGCATCAGGGCTGGGGCCATGTACTTTGTTGTGCCAAGCTAAACTTTTAAAATGGCTTTTAGTGTGTGTGTGTGTGTGTGTGTGTGTGTGTGGGGGGGGTCATTTGCAGAAACACATGCTTGCCAAAGATGATGAAGACATAGCAAGGCCATAAAAATGTAGATATATACATCGCCCACTGAGGAAGAAGTTATACATTTTACAGAAATAACAAACCTTGCGTGAATAATGACTTACCAGAACTCAGTGGTCACCCGCAGCCTTTACACTAAAATGCAGTTACACAGTCCCTTAGAAAGAGGAGATTCCTCCCATCGGATGATGTAGGATGCCAAATGTAGGTGGAAAGGGAAAATGAATGGGTCAGTGGAGTCTTCAGGGAGTGGAAGCACATAACTAACAGCAAAAATAAAAGCCATCGTTTAGAATGCTGGAAGATATTTACTATCACCTAAGATGTTAAACTAATAAGATGATATACCAAAATGACACTTTTTGTTGTGATCAGTAAGAAAAAAGGTGGTTTGCCTTTAACAAAGGAATCAAAGTGTCTGTCCCATTGTATTTTATTTTTTAAGACAGATCCTGCATCCAGCTTGCGTGGGTTATGGATATCTGCTTGGATCTCTATCCCATTGTTATGATTTTTCTGTTTCAGTGTCCCTCCTTGAAGTAAGGTAGAACAGTTATGTGTAGCACTCACCATAAGAGTAGATTTTGGAAGGGAGGTGACGGCAGCAGTAAAGCTGCCCTTCCAGCTTCCCACTGTTTATTTGTTTGGATTATCTGCCAGCCACTTCCTTAGTACAAGCAGTATACTGTTACTTTTCATAGATTTTGTATGGTTCATATGTTACTGCTGGACAGGATGTGTCTTTATAGTTTCACATACTTTGTCTACTTCAAGCATGTTTCCTCACTGCAGTTTCTAACTTCAAAGAATTGAGGTAGTTACACGGCAGCACCTCTTGTTTGGAAGCCTTTCACCTCCAAACATCAGTACCTATGTTGGTCCATGGCCAGCACTGTCTTTCATATAGGACTAGAACTACTGTTAAAAAGAATACCCAGATCAAAGCAGCAGTAGTAGCTTCAGTGGTGAGTAAACCAAAACTCTTATTATGTACTGCTACAGTGACATCTTTTATAACTTTACTTCTGTAATGGTCACTTCACACAGTTGTAACTTTTATTTAAATAGGGTAGTTGTTGTTTGTCTTTCGGGTTTTCCCGGTAAGGGGTCGCCACAGCGGAACTCCGGTCCACTAATGATTGGCAGTAGATTTTTACAAAACGCCGAGGTGCCAGCTCGAAGCTCAACCTTCAATGAAGGCACGCCCATTTATGCACACATGTCTTTCGAATGCTACCCAACCACGGGGAGGACATGCAGACTCCACACAGAAGGCACTCCCAAGCCCAGCCAAGAATCGCACGGGAGAACCTCTTGCTATGAGGTAACAACGCTACCGCCATACCATAGGGTAGTATGGCTCATTATTCACCTGTCCCAGTCTTTTTTTTTTTTTTTTTTTTTAAACAGAGTGAAGGCAGCAACAGTTTGAAGATGTAGCCCCAGTGAGTTTGCAACAGGACATGGTAAACCTGCCATGCATCCTCTAAAATTTTGTTAAAACCCACTTATTTACCACGATGTTATCTCCAATTATATGGTGCCCCAGTATCAAAATAAATCTGTAGCTTTTAAACAGTAATTAAGGACATATTGTCATAGGCAGCTGATTCAGAGACTACTGGCCTGCAGGGAAATGTGTAACACACTGAACTGTTTTGCACTTAAGGGGCTGCACCGGTTAGAAGACATTTTAAGGAAACACATGGAAATTAAACTATCATTTTAGAACATTTTCAGCTGAAAGTTCAGTTATCTAAAACATGGTACTGTGGCGCAGAGTGATAAAACTCTGACAGTGAATCCGATGACCCAATATGAATAGCACCTTGAGCTCCTTGGCCTTTTTTGCTAAGATCAAATACAGTGTAGCTCTGGAAGCACTAGGCAGGGGAGGGTAGGAGTGATTGATTGGCACTGGTTCACACATGATGGAGGGACTTGAGGGCTGCAGTTTGCTGACCAGCACCATGCAAGTTGAAGTTTGCACATTGCAAAATGGCCAGCACCAGGAATGTGGACACGGACATCCCAAGTCAATGATGCTAACCCTTGTGGCTTGTAGGGGGAAGGACACATAAACAAGTGGAGAGAGTAAGATACCTGATTCCAGTGAAAGCACACAGCACTTCCATGTTTGCCTGAATGGTGACCCTTCAAATTGACTCTCACTCATGTAGTGGAAATACCCCAGTACAGGGAAACAAATGGGTTCAAGGCATGTTTGACGGTTGGCAGGCATGGAGGCAAAAAAGAAACAGGAAAAAAACTCCGAAGGTCTACATCATTTGACAGTGTGAAAACAATATAGCACATTTGGCAGTGGGGAACCTACCCCCATATGCTTTAATGAATTATTTTTGCCTTCAGGGACACACGTTATTCAGCGAAAGGTGTGAATGTGCTGCGTATGTGCTGGAAAATTACTTCACTCTAATTCAAGAAATGCCTAAAGGCAAAAAAAGAGTTAAAAATCCCCAAATCTAAATCATTTGACAGTTAAAAAAAAACAATACATCACAGCACGCATGTTGTGGAGGACGGGGAACTTATCTCTACACTTCAGTGAATTATTTTTATCTTCAGGGTCACATTTTATTTAGAGAAAAGTGAAGTGTGCATTTTTGCTGTTCTTCATTGCTGAACAATTACTTCACTAGGGCATTCAGGAAACATAGTTCTGAAACAGTAGCTTCTAAACTTAAAAATCAATCATGTGTTAGCAGGCTGCATATTTAGTGACTAAAACTGTCTATATCTCTAGAGCTTGAGTGTATTTTTGAGCTTCACAGATTCAAAACCAGAAGACCCTTGATTGTGACGTGAGATAAAAGCACAGAGCTGAAGGGAGCATCGTTAAATGCAAGTACAATAACAAAGAATAGACAGCACTGGGCTATTGTCCTTTTTAACAAAGTTAGTATTCTTACGGCTATGGAGTGGTAAAAAACTTCATACTATTTAATACTTTGATTCTATTCACATCAGCACCATGGCAGAAACTTGTTTTAAAGATGCAAAATGCAATCTACTGATACATGTCTTTCTACCTTCCACTGCTGCAGACCTAGTGGAGCAGGTGATGATGTCCCTGTATTTGCAAGGGGTCAGTGAATGCTAGAATCTGAAACACCAAAACAGAATTATATTATTCATGTAATAACCTTAGCTTGTGAAAATTAATACAGTATTATAGGGGGCTATCAAATACTATGTGCGTTAGCTGTGGAACACAAGTACTTCATAATAAAGTCAAAGAAAGCTCAGTAGTCATAATAGATTTCAGTTACCCAGATATTGATGAAGCACTGCACAACTAATGTCTGTGCTGAGTGGCACAGTGGTAAGCATTGCCAGCTCATGTTTAGTTCCCCAGTTTGGATCTTGGATGAAGTATCTTCTTTGTGGTGTCTGCATGTCTGTGTGGATATTAGCTGGGTGCTCTAGTTTCTTCCCAAATATGTGACATGCTGTAGGTGAATTGGTGATCCTCCAAATTACACTGTTTTGTGAGTGAATGTATGTATCCTACAATACATTGGCCTCATGTCTAGGATGAGTTCTCTGCCTTGCATTCATTGAGTGCTAAGGTAGGTGTCACCTGCCCTGTTGAATTGAATAAAGTGGGTAATCAGAGAATGAATTAATACATTCTAAATTTCATATTCATAAACATAAAGGGAAAAAAAAAAAAAAACATTTGTTGTAGAGGCACAAAAATTAATAAAACTCATAATGGAAATAGAGGTATTACCTCACCTTAAAGTAGTTGCAACCTCCCCGAAAAAAAAAAAAAAAAAACAAACTAAGACATATGTAGGTTAAATAAAGTACAAAAATGCTTACATTGGATTATGGAATTATTATAAAATTAAAAGTTGAGGATAATAATAAAGGTTGCTATAAATGTCCTGGAAAACTAAGGAAGAAAACTGTGACTGTATCATGCTGCCAGTAAACAATGTGGTGAGTTCACAACCAATGAATGTGGCAAATATGTTAGTGGATAAATCCTGTGCCAAATTCAAAGCTGCCAGAGACGCATAGGAGACCTGTGTGTGTGTGTGTGTGTGTGTGTGTGTGTGTGTATATGTGTGT
This sequence comes from Protopterus annectens, assembly GCF_019279795.1. Taxonomy (NCBI): domain Eukaryota; kingdom Metazoa; phylum Chordata; order Ceratodontiformes; family Protopteridae; genus Protopterus; species Protopterus annectens. The sequence continues at coordinate 1,256,210,894 of NC_056743.1, forward strand.
GTGTGTGTGTGTGTATATATATATATATATATATATATATATATATATATATGTATCGTATACACACACACACACACACACACACACACACACACACACACACACACACACACACACAGTCCATGATGGACTAAAAGCCCAAGCCCTCTTTACAGTCTCATTTAGGTTCCTAAAGAGGGATCTGTGTTTAGTCTTTTTTGCTAAAAGTGACCCTGCACTTTTTGAATTCCCTTACAAAAGCAGAACTAGTAGTAAAGAAATAAATCTACTCTAGAGACCTAATCCTAAATCACTACATTAACAATACCAGCCAGTAAAACAGATAGCATCCCTTGTTTGCAGAACAGGCACTCATAAGTCAAGCACGGTACTTCAGTGGCAACCTTTAAATCCAGTACAGATGACTGGATGGACTGGGTGACATAGCAAAGTATATATACCTATGACCCTGTAATACATGGTATGCTGTTCCTTGTGTGTGTGTGTGTGTGTGTGTGTGTGTATATATATATATATATATATATATATATATATATATATATATATATATATATATATATATATATTTATATGTATGTATAAATGTGTATACACACACACACACACACACACACACACACACACACACACACAAGGAACAGCATACCATGTATTATAGGGTCATAGGTATATATAACTTCCTTGGACCTAGATGACATACCTTTGTTTATAAGTTGCACAGCATAGAATGATTTTCTTACTGCTGTAGGCATGTGATATTCAAAGGCTTGATGACTGTCTGTGTGTCCCCATGTCCCTGACTACTGGGTCAACTCTTAGGGTTTGTTTTCAATATAATAGTTACCAGGGGTGGATGATAATAAGCTATTTAACATGCTTGTTAAATAGCATGTTAAACAGGTTACAGACAGTTGCATATAGTGGATAAATAATAAATACAAATACAAAAGCAATTTCACAACTTGCAACAATGCACTTTCAGTCATATCAAAGAATAGTCATAATTAAACCATTCTGGTAGGTAGTTATACAAAGTCCATTCTCCTCTAAAACTTGTATAATAATCTAATTTTACAATTTTTTTCACTATAATTACAATTCTGTTATAAAAAGACTCTTTTTAAATCACATTGCATGCAATGCATGTATAACAAATACTGAAATAATTTTCCAGCACTGATCATTCTACATGCATAATGGTTATACTGAATTAATTTTAAAACACATTTTGCATACTAAACAAGATGCATGCAGTGCATACATTGCAAATGCTGAAATAAAAACTTCAGAACCTGTAACACTGAACTGCCGATTAAATTATAACAACAGCCATAAGAAAATGCTTTTTGCAAGTACACACTAAATACTCTTGTGTATAAATTCTGTGGTAACCTTATACTGCAGTGGAATGTAATATTCTCACCATAGTTAATATCCCATTATTAATGGCACACTTATTGAATGACATGTTAAACAGACTGCATATGTGCGTATGTGCCACATTTGTTTTGGCTATTACTCTTGTGAAATATAAAATGATGTAGTCCCAGGCCTAATATTATGTCAGAATTACAAGTCATACTGAAATGTGACAACTAAAACTGTTTTCCTTCATCCTAGGTTTGCATCTCACAATAAGATAAAAATAAGTAAATGAACATAGATATGATGGTGAAGGTAGCTTTATTAAATAAAGGAAGAAGGCCTTAACAGTAAAGTGGTAAACTTTGAAAGCATCCTCTACTTAGGAGGTGTTACAATCTACACTATCAGTGAAAGCTCTTTTTTTGTTCTCCACACTGCAAGTGTCTAAGCAGCCTATTTCAAACAATTACTAGGTGTTAGTCCTAAATTAGGATTTCCCCAAATTCACTCTCTGAAAAAGGTGAGCAGGCCATCAGCTATCATTCTGCCATTGCCCCAGCCAATTCTATGGATGGCACTCTGCTACATGATCTTTGTCAGCAGCACAAATGTCCTTCCTCAGCACCAGTGGATTGTTACTGCCATGGAGACTTTGTTGAACAACATAGTAGGCATACTTCTGTTGTACTACCTCTAATGGATCAGGTGGCAGTATCTCCATATTTGTCATTGAACACTTACATGCTAACTTGCAAGAATCCAAAGCAGAACTAGTGCACACAATGCTGTCAGTTAATGCTACTGACCCCAGTGTCTTGGGCTGCTACCATACCATAGCTGTGTTAATTAGTGAGTGCAATAATATTCTGAGCATACTTCAGATTGTAATGACAGCATACCTGTCAACTCTCCAGATTTTCACAGACTGACCAGAATTTTACCTCATATTTTTGGTCTGTTCCTCATAAAAATATGTTTTTTTCTGGCAAATCATTGAAGACTGAAGTCACTAAGTAATCGATTTGAGTTTCTTACTTCATGTATTCAGGAAAGGTATGTTAATTTAAAATGTATTCTTCTAGCAACTTCCTAATTTCATAAGAGCAGTATTTAAAATGTGTCCTGATTTAGTACCTTTGTCCTCCCATTATTATCTGCTGTGTCCTGATTTCATCCATTTCGAGGTTGAGAGGTATGAATGGGAGATTTAATTACTCAGTTAATGAGTAGGTAAATTGCCGTAGGAAAAAAGTACATTCAACTACTTTCTGACTTCATAAATAAGAGTAACGTTGAGCAAATTGTCAAAAATAGAAGGAGTAGGCATATCCCCAGATATTGTCAACAAATCTGGGGTCATCATGAACCCCTTTTAAAGTTGTCCCCTTCCTACTCAGCACTGATCACAACATTATTGTTTTTGAGTTAAGAAGCTAAATCAACTCATTCAAAAACAAATGCACTTTTTTGGATTTCTCCAGTGAGACTTGCTCTGCTGTAAAGGAGATCCTTGAAAAGCACATTGGGATATTCCTCCTCAATACTCAAGTAAGGCTTTTCAGGATGTGGCCATTTCATATATAAAACAAATCTCACAAATATAGAGAGAAACTTAGAAACAAAAAAAAATTATACAAAATAGAAGAATGAATGACCTAGCAGTCATAAGGATTCCTAACCCTCAGAGTGAACCATGCAAAACCGTAACAAACCATGCATACAAAAAACGTGTATACAAGGACTCATATGATCTTCCAAGTATCAGTAAAAAATGATTCTAATATCAAGGGCTGAGACTAATGAGATTTTATTTACTGTACGTGAAAGTGTAAAGGAAAGAGTCATGAATGCCGAATGTTATTGTTAAATAACACAATGAGCTTCCTACCACAGAACATATATTGCACGTTAGCTGACAACACAGGACCTCACATTACAAAAGATATGACCGTAGAAGCAAACAAAAAACTGGAAATATTAACTGCATTCACCCTGAAATGATCCCAGGTGGGTTTCTGTAAAGAATCAGGGATAGCCTCACCTAACCACTTTTGCTAATTAGGCAATAATCAAAGGTGGAGGTAGTGAGTGTACATTATTTACCCATGAGTATGAGATGTGAGACATGAAAGTGAAGCCCAAGTGGTCTAATAAAAGCATTACTGGTTAAGTACTACACAAAGCATGAATCCAGCACTGGTTGTAGTAACAACTTACCCCAATTTTGTTCTGGGTACATTTTACTGATTATGATTATAATTGTTTGTTATTTACATTTTGTAAAAGAATATTTGTTAAAAATAATCAATCTGTTTTATTTTTAACTAAGCTATAACTTTTATTTAAGCATTCTTGATTTGGAATTTGTTAAATATATGTGTTTCTTTTGAATATATTTGTATTTTATTTGTTTCTTTATTCTGTTTGTTCATTTCCTTCCTATAGTCTCTTCAGGAGTATTAACCAACTTCTTGACTATCTTGTTTTTAACTAGTTGTTAAGTTGTTAACCTTTTCTAGTTGGCAAGGAGGTGTGGACTTTTTAAGACTGTTCTTTTACTTCATGCTTCATTCTCAGACAGGGAAAAGAGCTGTGAAAATAAAGTATGCAGATAACTACAAACTAAATGTACCATATTCAAAAACAACACCCCCAGGGAGACCAACCATACTCTTTAGGCTCACTTTATTGTATCAGTATGGAGAACAATTGTATCAGTATGGTGAACAAGTGCTGATACATTTTGTACTTTAGCATACTCACTTTTACTGCTAATCCAAACTGCAACAGAATGAATAGTAAAGCTCTGTAGACAGTGTTATACCCCTTTCTGTTTTAAAGGCATAGTTGCACTTTGACAGTATTAAATTATTTTTTTAGTCATGTTATTCAAAGTAGACAAATATCCATTTTATTGAAACAAGCAGTCCATAAGGTGAAAAATTCCCATCCAAAGGTCAGGTGCTGAGGTGGTTTCCCATCCATTTGTGAGCATCTCAGTTCTTTCATTGACTTAAATGTTTCTAAAACTTCAGACACACAGCTGAGCATTATGCATACCTCTCATCTGTCAGGACTTTTGCCTCATATTTTTGATCTGTTATTTATAAAATGTATGGTTTTCTGGTAAATCACTGAGGATTGAAGTCATTTAACCGTGACATCTGCTTGGGTTTCAGACTTCATGTACTTCAGAAAATGCATGCTAACACAAATCCTGTTATTCTAGCAAATTTCTAAGTTTGTAGGAGCAAAATTTAAAGTATGTCCCTATTTTGAGGCCTTTGTCTTTGCATTATTTTAGGCTTTGTCCTGATTTCTTGTGCTAAGAGGTTGAGAAGTATGGTATTATGCCATACAGCTCAACTTCTTGGTGCAAGAAATCTGGAAAAAGACAAAATTTATGGGGGGATAAAGGCCCAAAATCAGTGACAGATTTTAAATATTGCTCTTAACAGCTTATTACATTGACAGAGTAACAGGTTTGCATTAGCAAAATTTAGTACACATTTTCTGAAAGATACAAAGTCTGAAAGTCAAATGTCTGTCATTATTTAGTGACTTTAATCCTCAACGATTTGCCAGAAAATCACAAATTGTATGAGGAACAGACCAAAAATATGAGGCAAATTTCTGGACATTCTGTGAAAATGTGGACATTTGAGACATATGTTTTATGGAGTTTTGTGAATTCTCTACTTCACAGAAAGGCTTTGAGCTGTTAATTAATCTGCTTCATGTAGCCAAATGTACAGAGTTTGATTCTTCCCACTTCTGATTGCTTATTGTGTGACTCTTAGCAAGTCATTTAAGCAGGCAGTGCTCCTTGTTGTCCCAAAAAATGAGGACTTGTGCCCAGTGGGCTTACCCAGTTGAAAATGTACATAAAAATAGAAAAAAAACTCTGAAAGGGTCATAGCCATAGCCACTGTTTATTGTACTTGGGCTTAGTTCTTCAGGATTGTGAATATTGTCCATCACTCTGATTTCAGTAAGGCTTAATGGTATTAGTTGCTTCAACAAGAAATGAGACTGGACCTTTCTGTTTGGTAATCATACCTTGGATCTGATTGGGACCTCCCATCACTTTATCTTGAAAACGCACTGAATTGGATTCCTGAAATGTCCTTTCCTTGCTTCTATAGATAATGTTTCTTTTTCACAGTAACACCTGGATTTGCTTTGATCAGTTCCAGCCTTGTTCTGGTATTCCTGTTTAGGGCTATTTCTGCTTGTGACTGACCAATAGTATGGTTAGGTGTAGTCCTGCAGCATTGCAGGAATAAGAGATATTTAGCTTCTGCGTCCAGTACTACATTTGACATTTTTTTTCATGCAAGCTTTGAATGTGTAAACTTATGTTCCTGCCAAACCACTGGCAGCGGGATGCTGTGCTACACCAGAGGCATGAATAACTGTGTTTTGTTTAACAACATGACAAACTTCTTCTAATGCAAAACTGAATACATATATTGCAGTAAAATCCATAGACAGCAAACAACCTTTCAGATCTATTATACTTTGCAACATAATCTTATTCATATAAAATGATTCTAGCCATTTCATGTATAATTCCCATACCTCTCAGCAATGCAGGCTTTTGTAGAATGTCCAGATTTTTACCTCATGTTTTTGATCTGATCCTTATAAAATTTGTTGTTTTCTGCCAACCCACTGAGGACTAAAGTCACTAAAATAATGATATGCGTTTAAGTTTCAGACTTCATATCCTTCAAGAAAATGCATGCAAACACAAATCCTGTTATTTTAGCAACTTTCTAACTTTATAAGAGCAATGTTTAAAATATGTCCCTATATTTTTTGGGCCTTTATCCAGCTGTTATTTTAGTCTTTGAGCTAAGAGGTTGAGAGGTATGAATTAATTCTACAGTAGTCATGCATGCACTTTTCATGGATGGGCATTCAAAATCAGTATGGCAGTCATTTCCTAAATCCTCCAGAAAACATCCATATGCATGCAGTGATGCTTGCATTTTCTGTTTCATCTGCTAAGTATACATTCTTTATGCAGGTACTCAATTTCATCATCAAACTGTAGCCACCATGCTTTTTTTAAATTGTATTTTTTATACTTTGTTGATCATGTCAGTCCCATAGGCCTCTGGACTCTTTTCAGGGAAGACGCATGGTGGTATTCATACTACTAGGAGACATTTTGCCAGGACATCAGTGAAATTCCGCTACTCTGCTTGATAAGTGCCATATGATCTTTTAAGTCTACCTGAGCTGCCATCAGCTTCTTTATTTTTTTATAGTACTGGGGTAGCCATCTTACAATTCTTCCACTACTGCTTTTGTCAGTTTCCTTGGAAACTAATAACTCTTTTTCCGCAAAGGAGACAACCTTCTTTACCAGTAATGTCCCAGTAATTTAAATTTCTTTTGAAAGTACATTTTAAGCTCTAGTCTACTCTGTGAGGCCTGCTTTCTGTCACAAAGTTTAATACTTTTGACCATTGTCATTCCTTGACAATCTAGTTGTCTTTAGTTTTTACTGGATTTTCTTACAAATGATCTCTTTTTAATTTCTCCAAATATTTTGGGTTTCTAATACCATGACGGGACTGGACCCCATTCCTAAGTCAAAGTATGATTAAAGTTGATGAAATGAGTATTGTTTCAATCTTTGATGTCAGCAGGAAGTGCTCTTTGCAGCACCCACAGTTTTCTTATTGTATTTATTTATTTTATTTAACATTTGTTTACTGGGAAAGTCCGACTTGGAACAAGCCAATTTTCATCGAAGGCACAGGGATGTGCCAAGTAATTACTCCTCCTGCAATTTGTATGGAGTTACATGTATTGGTAATATATCTAAAGACGATCGTAGATTGTTTTTTATAAGACCTGTTGCTCCTACTACTATTGGAATTGTCTGGGTATCTTTCTTTCACATGGCTCTCATTTCTGCCTGAAAATCCTGATATTTTATGACTGTGTCTCTTTGTACACAAGACATTGTAGTCACTGGGTGTAGTGAATTCAGTGATCGATGCTACTTTTGTCTTCTTTTCACGGACCACTATATCTGATTTTCTTGCATCTGGTTTTTGAACTGTTGGGAATGGGTGATCCCATGTGATATCGATTTCATCATTTTCTGTGATGCTTTGTGGCTCATGTTTCCAGTGTTTTTCCAGCTACTTCAATGTTATGATGTTTGCACAATCCCCAGTGTAACAGTCTTTCCACATTGTTATGCCTTTCAGTGTACAGTCCTTTTGCCATTAGTATGTTACAACCAGCAACAAGGTGTGCAACTGTTTCCAGTTCTGTTTTACAAACCCTACATTTGTCTGCTTCTCCCACATGTTCAATGCACTTTGTAAACCAATGTGTACTTATTCCACTCTCTTGGGCCACCAATATTAACCTTTAATCTTTTGGTTTGAATTTGCCTGTCCTTAATCATTCCTGCATTCAATTCTGTTTAACGTGAAGTTGTTCCAGGAGTTTTCTATACTTGCAACTGTATGTATGTATGTATGCATTTTCCACATTTCTTGCCTTCTCATCTGATCCTTCACCTTATATTCTTTCTTTTGTTTTTTTTTTTTTGGCACATTCAGTTGCTGCCTAACTTTTATCTACTTCTGGTTTGTTTTCCATTCCTGCTTGACGCCAATATGGTTCTGCTAGACCAAGAAGGGTGTACACACTTATGCAACCAGCTTATTGTACATTTTTATTTATTTACTATTTATTTTATTTTACATTTGTTTATTGGGATAGTCTGACTGGATACATGTCCATTTTCAGTGGAGGCCCAGGGAGAAAACTCCAGTAGACAATATTACATAGCTTACACAACAAGTTAGATAACATTAGAAATTAAAAGACAAGCAGTATTGTACAATGGTTTAGTAATGTTCCCAATACAGACTCACAATTCTCAGTCTGACACAATTAAAAGCAAAAAGACATCAGATTGGACACCGCTTGGTTAACTAATTTAATTTTTTTTCGATATTTATAGATATGCTTTCAGTTTATAACATAATCAGGCCTGGTACATGGGCAAAGCCAGTTGACTTTGAAATACTGTTTGAGGCTTTTTTTGAAGAGACTTATGGAGGATTAAAGGGTTATATAGTTTGGCAATGAATTCCAGGTTTTACCGACAAAGTTGGCAAACAGGGATTCACCAGCAGAGTTATTAGCTTTGTGGGTTGTAGTTTGTTGGCTGATCGTAAGGATCTCAAGTTGCTATATGGCTTAATAATATTTATAAGTGAGGGGGTATCCTCAGGGTGGTAAAGAATTTTGTGCGCTGTTAAGAGTTGATTGAATTGAATTAAGTTGGGCAATTCTAGCCACTCTAGTTGTTTCAGGTTCTGGCAATGATGGGTTATATAGGTGGAGCCAGCGGCGAATTTGGCAATGGGAGAGCCTACTCAGTTCAGATTTGTTGAGGTTTGAGAGTACAGGCGAGGCATATATATAAGAGTAGAGAGCAGGTGTGACCGGGCAATTGCAGTTCTAGCCAGTGGGGTTAAAAATGTCTTGTTTCTATACAGTGATCCAAGCCTCTTATTGATGGTCTGTATGGTTTTGTTGACCTGTAGGTCAAATTTAAGATGATCTATGATAACCCCTAGAAGCTTGGTATGGGTATCTGGGGAGATAGTGATACCATTGTTAGACGTGACAGAGAATGAGAGTGTGGCGGATCTACTAGTGGGAGTGAAAAGTAGAAGTTTCGTTTTATTGGGGTTCAGCAGTAGGCATTGGTTGGAGAGCCAGTTTTCAATAGTGTTAAATGTATTTTGGATTAAGATTTGCAGTTTGGATGGGGAGGTGGCTGAGCAGATCAGAATGGAATCATCTGCATATTGAATGCAGGTAGCTTTAGGGATAGCAGCAGTGTGAAGGATATTGATGAAAATAAGAGTAGTGAACCTAGTTTTTATTTTTTATATTTTTCCCCTAACAGATTTGTTGGTTTTTCAATTGAATTGTACAGGTTATAGGTCATATTAAAGGTGGGAAAAGTTGTGGTGTCATTTTTTTATATCCTAAAAACGTGGCATTTTATCAGGGGTGTGTAGACTTTTTATATCCACTGTACTTGCTTCACATGGATGGGGAGCCTATTCCATAGTGCGGGGGTCCTTGGAGATGCATATCATTCTTGCCAGCATGTTCTGTTTATGTTATAGTCAGGTTATTTTGTAGACATGCCTTATTTGTAACACGTAATCAGTTTACCCAATTTCAGGTCATCTGCATATAGACAGTAGAATACCTCAGATAAAACATTAGGTCTGAAAGATGCAATCTAAATAAGTAAGGGCCTAGGACGGAACCCTGTGGGACACCCTGACTATAACCAAGGATTTCACCTGTCCAGTTGCTGTATGATACTTGCCATGTCCTATTTGTAAGCCAAGCAGCTATCTATCTTATCAATCTTATCAAGAGTACATCAATACCTAATTGTACTAATTTATTGATCAGTGTTTTGTGCATGACCCTGTGAAATGCTGAAGTTAAATCTATAGAAATGACATCACAGCACAATTCTTCATTCATAGCTGTTATTATATTGTTATAGAACATCATGTTACAGGTGGTAATAAATCTGTTTTCAACATATGCATGCTGATGTATGGTTTCAAGTCTCTGTCTATCCAGTTCTGACAGTAGCTTATCCAATATTACCTTCTCCATTATTTTTCCACAACATGAAAGTAGACTTAAGGGTCTGTATGATTCTGGGTTTGTCCTATTCCCCTTTCCCTTGAAGACAGGTTTAATAAGCGCATGTCTCCAATCTTGAGGAATCTCCCCATATTTATATGACCTAGTGAATAATATATATATTGGTACTGCAAGTTCTTGCTGAAGTGTTCTCAGGTCATTGTTACTAATTCTGTCTCCTCCCTGTGCTTTGTTTGGATCCACTTTGTGCAGTTCTTTTTTCAGTATAATCTAATTTGATTCCAGTATCTGGGGTTACTTGGATGTCAGTAGGACAACTTATTACCCCTTTTGTGGAGCCAAACTGTTTTACATAATATTTCATAAATATATCTATAATCTGTTGTGTCTGAGAATACATTTTAGAATCTGCACACAGTTTATCAGTTTGTTTGTTTTAACTCTTTCCACATCTTATGTTCTCTATAAAAAGGTTTCCTATTATGCTCAGTATTTGTATATACATTTTCTTCAAATCTTTCTTGATCTTGTCTCACACTATGCTTAATCTGTTTGCCCAGCTTGTTCAAAGTTATAGTTCGACCTCTCTTCCATTTCTTATATTTGTTGTCTCTCATCTTAATCAGATGTCTTGTTCTTATGGAAGTATATCGCCCTGATGTATGCCCAGATCCTGATGTTAAGCATTTTTTTAAGTTTTTGCACTCAAACAATTTCTCTTTCAAAACTTTCCACATTCCATCTGCAGTTTTTCCACTGAATACCTCACTCCAGTTAGTTTTACATAAGTGACTGTTTTGCTTCATATAATCTGTAATTAACCTTCTGTGCATTGGTTTAGATTTCAGTTTGGCTATGTGCTGGTCAAAGGCCAAATTACTATTTATATATGTTCCCAGATCCCTAACTACATGGTCAACTCTTAGGGGAGTTTTGTCGATGGAGTAATTGGTTTGTGTGGGTGGTTTTCCAAAGGGCACTATAATGCCCTTCTTGGCATCAATTATTAAACTGCGGCTATGGCACTGGTCATTTGTGTGTGTTAGCCCCTCTTGCAGAATGTTAGTGTTGTGGGGGGATCTATGATGGCTCCCAGATTGCAGTCATTTTTGAACTTGGTGAGCCAGAGGCTCTTACCGTTAGCTTTCACTTGTGAGAAGTCGATACCAAACAGGAGTGGGCCCAGCACTGATCTCTTTGACTGAATTTGTTTCTTGGATATAGTCACATTATTTTTCTTGCATCAGTCATTATTTCAATCAATTTCTTTACTCTTTAGCACTGAAAACAATAGAAAACCTTTCCTCTTTAGAAATGTATTTCATGTTATTTTCACAAAAAATCCTTATTCTTTACTTTGGATATGCAGTTACTGGATATGCAGTTATTACATGCTTGTTTTGTATAGCTCACCTTTATATTGTTACATTTTACTTCTTTATAGTTTTGTGTGGTCTGCTTTTTTTATTATTACAACAATAAAATCTTTCATCATTTTGATTGTTTATCTGAATTTCAGCTGTATGTACTGCACAAAGAGGTATGCCATGCTTCTTCAGCAGTTACATGTCTTTCTCTGCTATTTACCCATGCAATGCTATTTCAAACATCCTTGGAAACATTACATTTGGCTTGGATAATAGCTTTCTCTGGCAGACTTCACTGGAGGTGCTACTAATGAATCTGTCTCCTAGTGCTCCATCCATATTTACATCAGATTCACAGTTCACTGCACATTGCTTTAACTCAACTGCTTATTGAGTCACAGTTTCATTGTCACAATGATTAAAATGAAGTCATTGTGATGTTAGCACAGTTGCGTCCTGAACGATTCAACCGTTTGCCTGTAGCTTTTGTCTTTGGTTTCACTGATTGCACTTAGAGTAGAGGTAACCTGTTTTATTTATTTATTGTTAATTGGGTTAGTGGGCTGGTACATGGACCTTTTTCAAACATGGTAAGGGCTGTTTGGCTAAAGACAGTGCATAAATACTACTTAAATTAATAAATTAATTAATTATTGACATTTGTTAACCGGGTTGGTCCAGCTGACCATGGGTCCATTTTCAGTGGAGACCCGAGGAGAAAAGCTCCATTAAATTAACAATTATTACAAAAGTTGCAAACATATAATCAACAGATAACATAAGTCTACTAGCAAGTAATAGCATGACATAACATACATCTATTAACAAGTAACAGATCTATAAATATTACATATTAAAATAAAACAGACAGTATGAAATTCAGTGCAATACCATACATGAGGTCATTCCAATGTACAAAGAGTCAATAGTAATACAGGAACCTATTATTATTATTATTATTTATTTTTTTTTTTTTGGTGCATTTAAAAAATAGGAAAAATAGGGAAAGAGGGAAAAGTAACAGAAGGTGCAGGGTATATCAGGAAAAAGAAATTAAGTAGATAAGAAGGGAGAATAAGTCAAGCTGGGGTTTGATAAGGGCAGGACCACACCTTTTGTAGATAAAGTTTAAGTTCTTGTTTGAACAGGTATTTTTGAGGAGTGCTTCTTGTATTGAGAAGTTCCAAGAATGGGATATGGAGTATTTATAAAGGGACTTTCCAATGTTTTTACTGGGTTTGTATATGTCAAGGAGGTGTTTGCTGGTAGTACGGAGGTGGTGTTGGGTGTTATAGTAGACAGTAGATTAGAGATGGAGGGACAGAAAGAGGGATCATTCGGGACAGAGTGTGCAGTATGTTGAGAAAGAAGTAGTTGTTTAGGCAATTCAGGTCATTGGAGTGTTTTAAGGGCGAGTCAGTGTTGGGATTTGTATGGAAGATTGGAGGCAAATCTGGCTATTTTGTTATATGTTTGCTCTGGTTTGGAGAGAACAGATGTTTGAATATTAGTAAGGATAAGGGCAGCGTAAAGAATACAGGGTAGAAGGAGTGATTGAGCTAGGGAGGGTTTAAGAAATTGTTGGCTGCGATAGAGAAGACCAAGATATTCATTGTGTTACCCTGCTGCAGTCATCACACTTGGGTTATCCTGCCGTCAGGCGGTCCCGCAGTCGGCCCGAATTCCAAAGTCTTGGTCCGGCGTCGGTTGCTGTCACTTCTTCCCTGACGTCAGTGCGTCAGAGGTATATAAGAAGCATCCAACGCCATTTTCTTCAGTCTTTCATGCCGCGCGGTGCCCAAAGCAGAAGCAGTTCGCAAGTGCCGGTCGGCCGACACCTGAGATTTTCGATTTGAATTTCAGCCTGAAGTCTTTAATAAAGCTAAGTACCCCATTGGGGAACATTTTCTTGCCTCAGTCCGATGTCAGAAAAAGTTAACAATTGCATTTCTTGTGAGAAGCAAATACCTCATAAGGACTTCCATTCCTATTGTATTCCTTGCCTAGGCCCAGACCACGACGTCATAAGTTGTCGGTTTTGCGCTAGGTTTAATAAACGCACTATCAAACGCCGTTTTGACTTCGCACGGCATTACTTTGGTAGAAAATTCAATTATACCATGCCGTCGGAGCAGCCGACGACCGCAATTCATAAAAAAATGCAAGGATAAGGACAGGCAGCCTAGGAATAAGCCAGACCCCGAGGCCTCAGCTGGGCCTGTCGCCAGTTCTCCGGTTTTCAGTGAGGCGCCTACGCAGCCCCTGATGACCGCGGAACTGGAACCCCAGACAGCTGCCGACTCCCACACGGAGTCTACTAGGCCGACCCAGCCATCTACCGACACTGGAGCAGATTTAGACACCAGTGCAGAGGAAGCCCCTTCGGTTGCAGAACGTGTCTTCAGACCGACTACACTTACCATGAAATCTTATGCTAAACTTAAAGCTCCTTTAAAACCTAAGAAAACTGTTCATCAGTCTACAGGTCAAGGCCCCATGCCTAAGAAACAGATGCTTAAGATGGCTGAAGATTTAATTACCCTTATCAGGGGTTCCCATCCCCCTCCTGATAAAAGACCAAGACAAGAGGAGGATTATGAATCCACTGAACAGGTTTCTCTCTCCTCAGATTCTTCTGAGGAACAGGATTACACTTTTCCACCTTATGAGGATTCTGATGCTGAAGACTCTATTCCCTCAGCATCTCCCCCTGAAGACTACTCCTTTGGGAAAACATTACATACCATGAGGGAACATTTCCACTGGGAAGGCCAGGATTACTCAGATTCTAAGAAAAGGCTCTGAGAGTTCCTTCTATTACCCCAGCACAGACCTCTTGCTATTCCTCCTGTTTTAGATATTGTGGATGATGTATACTTGGTGTCTAGCTTAAATCCAGACTCTCTACCTCCTGCTCCAGCCAAACCAGACAGATACTACAGAGTACCTGACTCACACAAATTCCCTTATAAAAGCCCTGTAGCTGACCCAGAAACCATATCCCAGGGTCCTAAGGGACCAAAGGCTTCTATGGCTAAAAATCCTGTGCCCTCTGAAAGAGATTCCAGAGCCCTAGATAGATGGGGAAAGAAAATATACACCTCTGCAACTCTGGCTATGAGAGCATTAAATTGCCAGTTTCACATGTTAAAATATCAACAATTCCTGATGTCTCAGTTAAAACAAAAAATGAGCACACACTCCGAACAGCCTGACTTCAAGGAAATGCAGGATCTGCTGCATGCAGCTGAACAGGTGGGCAAACATACTTTACAATGCGGATTTGATTCACTGGAAGCTTCCTGTAGAGCAGCTGTTACTGGCTCAGTCATTCGTAGACATGCTTGGTTAAAAGAGCAAACCCTCCCTGACCATGTTAAAGCAAAATCATTAGATGCACCTTTACAACAGGATGTATTATTTGGTGTCAAAGCAGAAGAGGTTTTAAAGAAAATGGAGGATAAGGCTAAATCTATGCAAACGGTCAAGGATTTCTTGCAGGTACAACCCCCTCGCTTCAGCAGAAATTGGCCAACAAAAAATTGGTCCTTTCCAGCTTCAGACAGATCACAGAGGGGCAAATACAGATGCCCAAGGGGCAGAGGTCCGTCACAGGGCCCTTACAAACCTCGCCAATGGGGTTCTGCTACCCAGAAAGGAGGAGAAGACAGGCCCCAAGCTAACAGAAGGCAGACACAATGACTCTATCCTCAAACTACCAAGCAAATCTCTCCTGGCAGCACCTTTGGGAGGAAAACTAGCATTTTTTGCAGACAACTGGCACATCATCACAAAAGACAAATGTGTTCTAAACATTGTCTCTCAAGGATACAGATTCCATTTTCATACCTTACCAAGGATCAAAGGAATGTAAAACCTGCCACCAAATCAATGGGCAGAGGCACAAAAACAAATTACAGCTCTCATGAACATGAGAGCCATTCAACAGGTACCTACACAGGAGCAGGGACAAGGATTTTACTCAAGACTCTTCCTAGTCCCAAGAAAGGACAAAGCATGGAGACCCATTCTGGATCTTTCAATTCTGAACACCTATCTGCAAGTACCAAAATTCAAGATGCTAACACTACAGCAGCTTCTTCCCATACTGGGCAAGAATACTTGGCTAGTCACTTTGGACCTCAAGGAAGCATACCTGCATGTCCCTATCAGACAAAATTGCAGAAGATACCTCCACTTCATTGCAGGTTCAACGCATTATCAATTCTCTGCACTGCCCTTTGGCTTATCTACTGTACTCAGGGTCTTCACAAAATGCCTGGCACCAGTAATTGCATACTGCAGACAAAGAGGAATTCAAATATACCCATAACTGGATGACTGTCTTATTCAAGCAGAAAGCAAGGACATTCTTTTATAGCATCTGGCATTTGTCAAACACCTTCTAAGTTGCCTAGGGTACACAGTAAATGAAAAGAAATCAAAACTAGTGCCCTCACAAAACATAACATTCCTGGATGCCAGCTTGAATACAATGGCCCAGATGGCTTATCTCATGGCAGACAAACAACGACAGCTGTTTCAATATTTCAAAATAATGGCAACAAAGACCCAACTCCCTGCAAGAAAAATTCTGCAGGCCTTGGGATTCATGGCATCTTGCATTCTACTAATACCATTTGCAAAACTGCATATGAGGAAATTACAATGGTACCTGAAAAGTGTATGGACTCAACACAGCCACAGCTTGGAAACAATGATACCTCTCATTCCCTGCCTACAACAGGAGTTTCTATGGTGGTCACAGGCATGTCACCTCAACAAGGGCAGCCTTTCACCTTACCCCCAGCCAGGCAAACTGACAACAGATGCATCAGACTATGCTTGGGGAGCACACATGGCAGGACAGTGCATTCAGGGCAAATGGACTACAGATCAGAGACACCTGCATCTCAATCAAAAAGAAATGCTAGCAGTGCAGAATGCCCTAGCAGCTTTCAAGGACCTTCTACACCCAGGACAACTACTAATAAGGACAGACAACACCACAGTTATGTGGTACATAAACAAGCAAGGGGGCACACATTCCTACCCTCTATGCAGGCAAGCAATGACCTTGTGGAACACTGCACTGTCTTACCAGGTTCAATTACAAGCACAATTCCTGCCAGGAAAGAAAAACACATTGGCAGACGACCTAAGCAGAAACATCATGGACCCACACGAATGGAAACTAGATCCACAAGTATTTGCAATGATAACTCAAAAATGGGGATGCCCAGGCATAGATCTGTTTGCAAGCCCCCACAACCACCAACTTCAAAAATTTTGCACAAGGACCTTCCATCCACTAGCTTGGAAAGTGGACATTCTCTCATTCAGTTGGAAAACATTAACAGTGTATGCCTTCCCTCCACTGCCTCTTCTAGCAAGTCAGATTAAAGAGGCCACAAATGATTCCCGTTGCACCAGATTGGCCACGCCAACATTGGTATCCAATTTTAAGGACCATGGCCCAGGGCCAACCATGGATTTTGCCACAAATTCCTCACCTGCTCACCCAGCGAGACAATCTGATTCTACACAGCCAGCTCAAGACTTTAAACCTGGCTGCATGGCAAATTACCTAAACATCCAGCCAACACCTTTATCCAAAGCTGTTATGGATGTCATTCTGGAGGCCAGGAGGCCCAGCCCCAGGAAAACCTATTCAGACAAATGGAAAAGATTTTGCTCCTGGAACCAGGCTAAAGGCCTAAATCCCCTGGAGCCAAACATTCCTCAGATTCTACAATATTTAACTGAGATGTTACACAAAGGACTTTCCTTTTCATCTATTAAGATCCAAGCCTCAGTGATTTCAGTTCATTACAGCACGGATCCTCCTTTATTTTCACATCCACTCCTAAGACAGTACCTCAGAGGGGCTAAGAACTTAAGACTGCCAAGGAGAGCTCCAACACCTACTTGGGATCTCAACTTTGTCCTGGAAAAGCTTACAATACTGCCCATTGAACCAGCTTTTTCAACTGATTTAAAATTTCTTTCATGGAAAACTGCCCTACTACTAGCAATAACCTCAGCTAGAAGAGTCTCAGAGCTACAGGCACTAATGGCAGTGGAACCTTTCCTCATTTTTCATCAAGACAGAGTTTCTCTACGAACTAATCTTTCCTTTATGCCAAAGGTGGTATCCAGTGTGGCCCTAAACCAAACCATTCACTTGCCCACCTTCTTCCCAAATCCCCAGAACAAAGGAGAAAGACTCCTGCACTCTTTGAACATTCACAGGCAATTACATTACTACTTGGATAAAACTAAGGCTTTCAGAAAAACTGACCAGCTCTTTGTAGCCTAAGCTTTTCCTTATGATCCTGTAGCAATCTCAAAACAGACCATTTCTAAATGGATAGGGCATTGCATACGTTTCTGCTACACACATCATGGGAAACCAGTACCTGCTAACATTAGGTCCCACTCCACCAGGGCTACAGCTACATCAGCAGCTTTTCTCAGGGGAGTGCCAATCAAGGATATTCTGGAAGCTGCTACTTGGAGTTCAGTGCACACCTTCACCAAACACTATCACTTACCTCTTTACTCTAAGACTAGAGCTGGGTTTGCCACTGCAGTTTTGCAGGGCCTACTAGCCTCTTCTAACCCTGTTTGACTCCACCTCCCCCCCTTAGCTTTGGGATTCAACCCAAGTGTGATGACTGCAGCAGGGTAACACGATGAACATAGTACAGTTTTGTACCTACCATAAATGTAGATGTTCGAGTGTTCACCCTGCTGCAGTCCAGGTTACCCTCCCTCCATCCCCTCTGAACTAGCTGAACTTATCTCTACCACTTTATCCTATACTACCTCTGTGGTGTATTTGCTTGTACCTAAGGGTTTTGTTTTATTTTTATATAGCCATATGTATGTATATATATATATATATATATATATATATATATATATATATATATATATATATTTTGCCTACCTTTTGGGGGCACCTGACATCTGGGGCAAGAAAAACTGAAGAAAATGGCATCGGATGCCTCTTATATACCCCTGACACACTGACGTCGGGTAAGAAGTGACAGCAACCGACGCCGGACCAAGACTTTGGAATTCGGGCCAACTGCGGGACCTCCTGATGGCAGGATAACCCAAGTGTGATGACTGCAGCAGGGTGAACACTCAAACATCTACATTTATGGTAGGTACAAAACTGTACTTTTATGGTTGTTTTTTTTTTATACATTGTTGGATTTGTATATTGAATTTTATTTCATCATCAATGATTACTCCAAGTAGTTTGGTATGGGGTTCAGGTTTGATAGTGGTGTTGTTGAGGGAGGTGATAGAGAAGGAGGGTTTGTGCAGAGCAAGTATTTTAAGAAGGAAGCAAAGGAGTTTAGTTTTTTTTTTATTTAGTATGAGCTGATTATCAGAAAGCCAGGTTTCGACAGAGAAGAAGGCATGTTGAGTGAGAGCTGGAAGTTCAGGAATGCTGTGGGCAGAGTGGAATCATCGGCATATTATAGAAGTGTTGAGAGGTTAGTAGCAGACTGAATTTTATTAGTGAAAATATTGAACAGGAGGGGGCCATGGATATATCCTTGATGGATGCCAGTATTTACTGGGAGGAAAGGGGAGAGGACAGTTTGCCGGCGAATGGATCACTGCATGCTGGAAAGGTAGCTAGAAAAAACACTTAACAGAGGAGGTGGAGAGATGAAGGTCAGAGAGTTTAGTTAGAAGTTTGGAATGGGAGATGGCATCAAAGGCCTTAGACAGATTGAGGAATAAACAGGAAACGAGCAAGTTATTGTTGTGGGCTTCCGCTACTGTTTGGGTGAAAGAGAGTAGTGCAGTGGCTGTACTATGGTGGGGTTTAAAGCCATGTCGGGTGGGAGTTAGGAGGTTGCTGTCCAGAATGTGTTTGAGTAACAGAGTATGGCTGCACTTTTCCAGGATTTTGGATAGGGGGAACAGGATAGCAATGAATCTGAAGTTAGAAGGATCAGTAGAGTTTCCCCCTTTATGAAGAGGGATTGTATAAAAGGATTTCCATATGTCTGGGACATGGGCTTCAGAAATGGAACGACTGATAAGTATAGAGACAGGGTATGCAACAGACTGTGCAGCGACTTTAAGAAAGTAGGGTGGTAGTTGGTCGGCAGATGAGGAGCAAGGCTTAAGTTTATTTAGGAGAGATTTAATAATGGAAGTGGGAACTGGCTGGATAATGAAAGCATTGGGGAGGATTTTGTTATGGATTTTGTTTTGTTATGATTTTATTAATTATATGACATATAGGTAATTATACACTACATTTGTAGTATAGCACATGCAAAGTATTGTAGTGCCACTTTTATACAGTGCATTGCATTAGGTAGATGTAAAAATGACTAAAATGATAACTGCAAAATTAATAATCAGCATGATAAATGATTTCAAAACTTAATATAGATGATATTAGAAGGATGGGAATAGTACATGCATTGACTAAACTGAGCTGCACTTTGTTTTATCTGTTGTCCTACAAGCCTCTGCATCTGTATACATCTTACAAATTACTAATCGCTTGAATGTACCCATAAGACCAAGTAATGTCACTATATGCTTATCTTTATGAATGCTATTCCCATGAAGAGCTGTCCACTTCTTTCTCTTTGTATGATGACCACAACTCCTAGATGGCTACAGTTTGTCAGTTCTTCTCATGAGGGTTCATGTTGTATCTGCTCAAATAGTTTTATTACCTTACTTGCACTTTTCTCTTGTATAGCCTATAATGAAAAAACATACACTAGAAGACCAACCATACTGTTTAGATGTGTTTGGCAGTAAGATGACAGTACCTGCAAATGGTCATGTGTGGTCAGTATACAACCTGGTTAACAAATGTAAAATAAGATCAAACAAAATGAAATAAAAATATAATCTTTCTCCATTCTGATTATTTGTCTGAATTTCAGCTGTATGTATTGCACCAAGAGGTAGGTCTTAGGAAGTGTAATTCATTATCTGAACGCTGCACTCATCCACTGACCAATTTATACTGCAGTCTGGCTTATATTTATAGATTCTCAGTGTTATTAACACACAAAATAGCAAAGTTCAGTGAACCACATTAGGTAATCTAGTTATTACCATCACAAAAGATGTTAATGCATACAAAAACCATACCTAGTGTAAGATCAGCAGTTTCTCTTTTAGTGTTAACAGACTTAGCTTTATGAAGCTTAAATAAATATATGAAATGTGATTACTTAACATCTGGAAAAAATCTTATGGCAACATGCATGTTACCAGTTTCTCATTGGACAAGATTCTTTTCCCTGTTACCCTTAACTTTCTTCACACCAGACAGTTCTCTGTCCCACTAGCTAGTTTAGGACCCACCACTGTATCTTTTTCTCTGCAGTACTGTGTTGAAAACATTGCTGAAGTCTGCATGGACATGGGGGGTCAGGTATGCTGAGCTGTAGAAAGTACTTATGCCTGCAGCCTGTTGTGCCCTTTAAACTCGGTAAGTGCAACAGCCATACTTACCCTAGTATCACTTTCAATACTTTACCTGGGATACACAGCTCTTTCCTTGATAACCCCCCCCATGCTGTTGTATCTATTGTCATGCTTTGGTAATGAACAACATTAGGAGGTCGTACAGTTGAACAGATGCTTCCTTCAAGACCATTGCCAAGCCTGTAATTACTCAGAGTGGGAGGCATTCATATGTCTTCACAACTAGTTCTCTGCACAATAGCTTGTTTGTCCAGATGGAGAGATTTTTTTTATGGAGACCTGAGAAAGTTAGGCATGAACCAGAACACCTTTATTACAAAGACAGCTGGAGAAGGTTCTTGATGGTAAAAGGAGACAGATTATAAATGGGAAGTAGATGACCTTCTGGACAGGAGTGACCACTATACTACACCCTTCACAGTAAGTGTCACTTTACAGTGCGGTCATACAAAACTTAAGAATGCTGGAATTCATGCAAGCCAGCCATGACAAGGTGAGACCATGCATAAGTGTAGCATTATTAGGAAAACTCTTTTGGGTATCTGAGACATAGTAGGAAAGAATAAAGACTGCTGTAAGTCATAGAGACAACACATCACTGTATGAAGCTTATCAACAAAGTAGAAAAAAGCAATATTGTTCTCAAGGGAGGATTCAAGAAAATTCATAGAGAAAAGATGTACTCTCAAAAATGTAATGATACAGAATTAAGAATAAGACATGAAAATGTATTAGCTAAGAGAAGAGAAGCATGGCAATTGAGTGTGAAGTGTGACTGTGTACACTAAGAAAAAATAGCAATTACCATTTAGGATGGAATAAACATGTTTTAAGTAATTCTTCTAAAAAGCAAAGAAAAACAACATAATATAGGTGGAGCTAGAACTTTATGAAAGGAAGAAAAAAATTAAAGGCTGACTAAGAAAAGGCATAGCTAATACTGATTTATTTACTTCTCTGTTTGAGTGTAATGGGAAATAAATGTCAGACATCAGAAATATTCTTATTGTGAGAGCTGATCTATGCTGATAAGTCAATGGAACCATATATATTTATTCCAGAGTTTTAAAGGAACTAAGAGTGTAGCTGGTGAAATCTCTTTAACAGATCAGGGGAAGACAAAGTTGTCCCAGTGAAGCAGAAGAAGGCAGATGTGATTGATTCCATGACAGCAGCTGGAGAGGGATGTAAAACTACAGATCTTTTATCCCAAGCCTCTGCTGAAGGTAAAATGAGGAAATCCTTTGTGAAGGAACAGCTTTTACAGTACGTGGAAAAGCCTGTGAAGTACTTAGTAGGAAGCACGACTTCACAAGCTGAAGGTCATGTCATACAAGGTAATAGTTAATCCACTTACCACATAGAAGGAGGAGAAATTCACTGCCAAATCCCAAAAGCTGCATGTGCCTCACATACTGCAAGTGGTACCTAGACGTATAGTCTTCTAAGACCATAAGCTCAGAAAATTATTTAACAACAAAATAAGAAATGGAAAAAAGAGGTAGAGAATTATTCTGTCAGAAATGTTTAACAGTTAAATAATCACCATGGCCTTGAAATGTTAACAAAGTACTAAAAAGTGAGAGGCAAATTACTTAGGCCAAAGAAACATTCTGTATCACAAAATAATTTTTTGAATTTATGCGGTGGTGGTGGTGCGGTAGCGTTGTCGCCTCACAGTAAGACGTTGTCCTGTTCGATTCTCAGCTAGAGCGTCTTCTATGTGGAGACGTGTGAATGGGCGTACCTTCGTGGAAGGTTGTGCATCAGAGCTGGCAACTCGGCACATAAAAATCTACTGCCAATCATTAGCGGACCGGAGTTCTGCTGCGGCGACCCCTAACCGGGAAAAGCCGAAAGACAAAACAACAACAACAACAACAACATGCTCTTAGAAAGGTATAGGCTGAAGGAAACAAATGCAACGTGTCTGATAGTTGACGGAGAGGGTTAAGACCCTAAGCTGAGGGTCCTGTGGTACAGCGTTTGATTACTTTAGTCCTCATTTGTAAATTGGGGGACCTTGCACAGGTCACTTAATGAAGCAATGCTTAGGTGCAACTGGGAATTTGGGCTAGGCTCCTCAACTACAGGACTACAAGCCTAATAACAACTGCCCGTGAAGAATAAAGGCAGCAATTTTGAAGTTTATCAGTGAATTTTCATTTTACTCTGTGGGGAAAAGATTAATTTTGAAACTGTTTAAAGAGTCAATTAAAAAAAACAGATTGAAATAGTTGCTAAGTTGTCTAAACTAATAAAACCAGCATGAGCGTGTGCATGAGAGTCATCTAAAAACAGTTTCTTTGGTAAACAGTAATTTATAAATATGAATTTTAGATAGCCTTCAAGTGGGTGGCATTATGATAACCTGGGTTAAATTTTTATTATGTATCAAATCTCACAGAATATTAATAAATGATTCTCTACAATGAGCAAACAGCCTGGGTCAGTACTGGTACCATTCCATCATCTCTGTGGTTTGGAAGCTTGGAGCCTGATTATGCCTCAGATGACCTGAGTTAAATTAATAATGTAGGCACTGGATGAGCTAGCTGTGGAGTGATGGGAATGAACAACCACTGTTAGCTCACTCATCCTATGGAGAGTGCGCAAGCAGAGTCCCACCACAACAGGTGCTCCTGGCAGAAGGCCTGGCCCTGCAGTGCCTGCAACTTGGGACTTTAGGAAGTGGGAGCCCACTAGGCGGTGTACATGTACTCTGGCTGAAACAGTGAGTGTACAAAATCATGCAGTTTCATTTTGTCTACTGTAATTAGTATTGCATACTGCTTTCTGGCTAAAGGTGAAGTTGTTAGGAGCATACAGAAAGTCTACTAATCCCTTCTTGCTGATGGATCTGATTCCTGTATCCTGCCTTACTTTTCTGGTGGAAGGAAGGAATGGGCCTACATAGGATAGAAGTTGAATAGTCATGGGGTGAGGAGAAAAAGTATTGGGACCATATCCTTTTAGTTGTCTGTATAAGGGATGGTGCAGAAGGAATTAAATGAAAAAAGATGGCTATCTGCAGAGGACTTTAAGATCTGATGTACAAGATGGCATGGAAAGGCTGAGACATTGCTTACCAAACTGACAAAATAGTTTACTGTACAGCACCTTATATTTAATGTAGGAAATGCAAAGTTGTACAATCTCAAAGGACAAGGCAGATGCATTATTCTTGTTTGAATGTCAGTGTTCCATTTGACAGAATTTTAAGTCTAAATATGCTGCCAGAATTAAAAGTAACTTTTTTATGATCATTGTCTTTGGAGGCTTCATCTCTTACCACCGAAGCATTGCTAAATATTCGTACCTCCAAATTACCACAGTCTGAAGTTAAGAGGCATAACCCTGTCCATTCAGATATTCTATTTTGAAGTTCTATGATTTGGGATTATGAGATATGAATTCCAAGGACTGGAGGAACTTTAGGGAAAGCCTGCTCATTAAAGTTAGAAGAATTTCATTAATTATTTTTGGATAATTTGAATGTGGAAAATCGTTGTGAGTGGTAGGTTCTAGAATGCCTAAGATGATGGGACACAACTAGCAGAAAGGAGTTATTTTTCTGTACAGGCAGTTATTATGCCTACAATTTGAAGTAAAAAAACAAGTACCGAACCAACACGGCTGGGCATAAACCTCTATTTATTAAACAAAGTAGAAAGTAATAAAAAGTGAGTGCTTTCACGATAACACTATTGCTTCTTAAGACTAATAAACAAGTAGAAAGACATGAGTTTAAAAAGAAAGCAAAACCAATCAGCTTTCATATGCAAATCTGATGAAATAATTAAAAGGTACACACACACACAAGCAATGCAACAATTGTTATAAATACAAGGGAAACAATACGAATAAAATCTAAGTTTAAAAACAACATTAATGGTGTTTCTAAATAGAGGTTTTTGCCCAGCCGTGTTGGTTCGGTAATTGTTTTTTACTTCAAGTTTACACAGTTTTCTTGTACCGCACCTTTCACCTGTTCCTGTATATTTTTACTTTTTGTTGATTATACCTACAGTGTAGTACTGTATGGTGTGTATGGTTCTGGACACTCCATCGCTACAAGGAAATAAACTTGGATGTTTGAAAAAATAGCCATCAAGATTTCTAAGTCAGCGTCACAAACCTAGCTACTACAACATGTACCATCTCGAGACAGGAGGGCTAGGGAAAACATTGCAAAGATGTTTAGATAGTTGCATAGTCAGTAAGGTTGAGAAGGGCAGCTTCATTTGGGAAGGGAACTATAAATGATGAACTGGATGCAGTAAGAGGGCAGGTCATTGTGAATATGAGCATGTATTTTCTTTTTTCACTGAGAGGGTTGTGGCTACATAGAATAACACCTGCAACAGAATGTGATGGATTTAGCAGTGGTTGGGGAATTCCACGTGGTATGGTATACAAGCACAGTTGTTTTTAGAGAGGAGAATGAGTAAATACATATGATATTAAAATGTCAATTCTCAATTTGTGGCCAGGTTTTAAGTGCCCCAGTGATTGTTTTTGTCATTAAAGTCTATGCTTTAACTACCTACAAACCGTCTCTCATCCTATCCCCCATGGTTGTTCCCTGCCACTGCATACTTTTATAAGGATTAAGTTGGAACATTTGTTCACATCCTTTGCATGCAACCTCAACCTCTAATATCTTCCATCCCCTCAGACTTTAGAGAATCAGTCTTGGGTAGCCTCTTTTTGCATTCATTTATTTGTTTGAAAACTACATGGATCAGTTTTGTACCCCTAGAGTGAGTTCCTTTCTAAAATCACCCTTGGCTGTTCAGATGCATTTTGCTACCTTATTTCCACATTTGTCTGTCCTGTCCTGTCATCTCCCTCACCTCCCCTTCCTGTATGGGTTATTTTTCCCTTCTTTTCTTCCCTCAACTATATTCTGACCAATTCTGGTTTCTACACCATTTTCCTTCCTCCTTTTTTTGATTGCTTCCCCTTATTTTCACCATTAGCTCCATCTTAATGCAGCCCCACTGGTTATGCACCATTTTTTACCCCTTTCTACCCTATTATATTAACTGACACTTTTGTACCCAGCTGTCTGAAGCTCACACCCTTCTCCTCATCTTCACTGCCTTTGCTACCCACAACACAATGCTTGTTGCATCCTGTAATATAATTACAGTTACTTTGTATTTTCTGTACCTACAGGCCCGTTCCTCATCTGTCCACACTGGTAAGTAAATGGCTACTCTGATATGATGGGGATCTACTCTTCAGGTTAGGCCTAGCCTTCTACAGCTCTCTCCCTCTGATAGGTGGCACCTATCACTTAACTGCTGTTAATGTGAGATGTCATGTACTTCTCATTCGGTCTCATTTTTATTTACTTGTTTATTTTGCCCAGCTGCTCTGATTCTCTAGCTTGTCAGCACCTTTATATTTCGTGCTTCAGGAAGAATATAGGCCATCTACTGACCGCTTCACACAAGCCTTACAATCAGTAAAACAACTTTAGTGGTGGTGTAGAAATGAGCCAGTGCTTTGTTAGCTTTTCACATTTCTAGTTAATTATTGAATCAAAGCAGGAAGGTTAGCATTCAACTTGGGCATCCTATCTCAAATGGGAGTATCATGTCAATGGACAAGTAAGATAAGAGAGCTTTTAGAATGCTATTCTTTGCTGCAGCAGAGTTGGGGGAGGGGTATTTTTGTTTGTACAAGTTATCAAAGTATGTCCTTGTTCTTTCAGCTAAAGCATTTTTTTAGACAGTCCTGGCATGTTTGCTGTGATTTGTGTTAAAGACATGAAAAGACAGTCACAAGCACATAACTTAGTCGATCTGTGTCCTTGTGATATGTGGAGCTCTGGTAGGAAGGGTTAGTAACACGGGCAACTTAAATATTACTGAATTTGTCGCACTTAATCATTTTCTGTATTCACAAGGCTTCTTTAGAGGGATTATAGCAGGAGTACAGTCATGAATGATTGCTTCAAATTATATCATATAATTTCCTGCACTGCAATGTACACTCGCTAGGCTGGTCAAGGTAGGATTAGCCCAGGGACAGACCGTATCAGCAGACTGACATTAGTTCATTCAACTGATTCATTTTTTTTGACTAATACCTTTATTTAAGATGTTTAACTAAGGAAGATAGTCCAACGTAAGTAATAACCCACTTCCACATATGTCCAAGATGAACAGAAAAGAACTAGGATGCAGTTGTATTAAGCAGATAGTACATTAAATAACACACAGAGGATTATGACTGGACATTTGATCATACCAAAATTGTTATATGTTCAACACATGGATGTCTAGGGAATTCACCTTCAGAGCAGAGTGGAGTAAAGCAAAGCTTGACAAATGAATCTTGGCATCCATATTGAGAACTTGTAATGATCAGAGAGACCCACCCCGACCATAAGTGTTTGTAATACATGAACTTTAGCTGATCCAATATACTACACGTTACAGAAAAAATGTAGGAGTAGAATGTAAAGCCATAAACATTTAGCACTACCACACCGATGGTGGCCTGAAGCCAAGTGTCCTTCTGAATGGCTTTAAAAGCGGTTAGAGAGTTCACTGTACGACACTTCAGACCAATATATGTACAGCAGCCTTTAAAGCTGAAAATGCTTTGGACACTGTTCTCTGGTGGCTAGTGTTATGCTTTGGCTTGAGAATACAGCTTAGCAGGGCTGAATGGTGTTTAGCAAGGTTCTTTTTACACTGAATTTCCAGCTAAATCACAGTGCTGCAGATATTACGTGCAACACTGCAGTGAAATATAAATTGCAAACTAGAAGAAACATTAGTACACTGCTGAGAAGAAGATAGAAACTAGCAACAAATGACAAGAGATATTGGTCCTGATAATCCTTTAACAGTACAATGCCACAAGGAAGTGAAAGCAATCGAAGACGATGAAAGAAATGGCAAAGAAAAGCAAAACAAAGAGGAGAGGTAGAGAAATGGGCTAAAAGGAACAAGAAAAAGGGCAGAAAGAGTTTAGAGCAGGGGACCCAAATTTAAGCCACACTGGTACCAACAGTAACTTTTCCTTTCTGCAGGCATCCGTAACCCTTCCTTTTACCTATTTATGGGAGGTTATAACTTTGCTCGAGGTACAGTGAGTAAATTTCTCTCAGTAGTGCAGTAGTTTAGGCATATTAAACACGTGACTAATGTTGTTCATTCAACTCTAGGCATGTTTTGTATATTGCTTGAATTTATCCAGTTAAGTACCAAGTTGACTATTGATATATTTGCTGTGCATTATTTGTGCCAGTCTCATGATATTGTGTCAGTTCACTGAAGATTGCTGGTTTCTTTTTGCTTAGTTCGTGTATGACAACTCATGGTGCACTTGTTACTCTACTAATGTGAATTTTTGTTGACTTACTGCTGACATACTCATCTTGTTTTCTTAATGATCCGTTAGTTAGTCCTCCTCTACTTATCTTCAAAATACTTTAGTAGAAAGGCCTACAGTTAGACCATGAAGTCATATTCATGGTGTCTGATTGAAGATTCCTCCTCTAAATACCATTTATACAGTATAAACAGATTGGCAGTAAAACTCAGGAGGACTTAGGCTATGAACTGCTAACGAGCTTCATGCTTAATTCTTAGGTTTGAATGTCTTCATTTCCTGTGGCACACTATATAACTAAGTAAGTCACTAAACCAGACAAGTGTTCTCAGATCAGTCCTACAAAAGAAATGTGTCATTCAGGCTTACATGGCTAATATGTAAATAAAAGTAAACCAGCAAAAGGCTTATGGTAGTCAGTGAGCATTTCCTGTACATCTCATACAGATTTTGTATGATGTGAATGGACCATGGGTAATTATAAACCCATAAATCTTAATATTCTCATATGCAAAGCCATGGAAAGAATTGTCATGGAATTAATCAATGAGGACAGAGGGAACTTCCAAACTCTTGACCTATTTCAGTTTAGATTTATCAAGTCAATCTCCTAAGGTAATTCCTGAGTTAAAGTGAGATGTGAATATGTGAACACGTCTAACAGTGACATAGCAAATGACAGGCCTGCCTCAAAGGGGCAAAACTAAATGTAATAATTTCTGCCAAGGCTTCTGCTCTGTTAAAGATTGAGGCTAGCATGCTTTAATCAGGAATTAAAGCAGCTACGAACTTCAAGTAAAGACAAGAAGCCCACTAATGAAGATTCAAATACCAATTTCCTGGGTCTAGAACTACAATTAGCCAGCAGAGCGTGACATGTCCAGGTGCTCTATTCTTCTGTTTATTTTAACTATTTTAACTTTGGGGGCTTCTGTACATTCAAGGGTTGGGAGGTTGACATAATGGCTAGGGTGTTTACCTTGCAGACCCAAGGTACAGGGTTTGATTCTGACCTTTGAAGGGAAATTGGCTAGGCTTAAAATGGCTTGCAAGGGCAGCTAGCCTTGTACTTACCTATGATCCCGATTATGCTCTACTTGTTCCTCTAGTTTTCTGTTCCTAACAAGAAAGGGATCATAAGGAAATGCTGCTTGATCTCGGTCTTATCAGGTATGCATACTTCACCTTAATCTGCAGCCCAGTAAACAGTAACTAGTGTGGGTCTTTACTGACTACTTCTTGTGCACAACTGATTGGAAATGCTGGACAGCAGTGAATTAGTTCTTCCCTCACTATCAGTGACAAGCTCCTTTTCACCAGTGAGTAGCATTCAATCTTCATTTTTGTAGTAAGTGCGTTCAAGATTTTCTTCTGGTCCTAATTAAATCATTAGCAGAATATGTTAAATTTTGTCTGGTTTAAGGTATAAGAGTTTATTTTAATGCAGCCATGGAATGACCGACCAACAACCTTCTTTCTTATTCAATTGTGTCTCCTGGATGCAAGGACATGAACATCTCCGGTATCTGTGATTGGACTGATTGGCTTATGAGACACCACAGGAAGCTTGTCTTTCCATTTGTTTCAGAAAACAAAGCTAAAAAGTCAAAGTAGAGCAGCCAACCACTCATTTTGTATGAGGTGTAAACTCAATGACATGGGGGCCTCATCAGATGCATCTTGCAAGTGCTGTAGATCACAGGAATCACATTTGGCCCAAAGGTGAATAGATTGTGAACAGAAGTTTAAAGGACATACATAATAGTTAGATGCAGTAAGGCATGTATGTGAAAAGGAAACTGAATAAGGAATATTGGTAGGTCAATTGACTTGTCTTTCAGCAAACTGTGATTTGATGAGCCAGTTTTATTAAACAGACCCTGCCCAAAAAGTTTAATAACTTATCCAGAGGTTTTGCAATCTCGGTATTAGATAGGTATGCAGAGATGCATGGGGGTGCTTGCCCATGTAATGGAAATTGCCAGTTGGAGTCCATTTGATTGAACTGGCTTGTCAGATGGTAGCTTGTTGAAAAGAGTGTGTTGGACAACTTGTACTTGAAGAGAACAGTAGGAAATTTAAATTTTACTGCATTCTGCATGGTGACCTGCTGTCCATGTTTAATTTCTTTATTCTCCTATAAGATTCTGGTTTCCTACTATGCCCTTAAAATGAGACACAATTAAATAATTTCTTCCATCCCATCTGTATCTAAGTATGTTGTCTCATGCTTAATCTTTGGGTGGTACACTTTTCTGTGGCTCAGATGTTGGACAGAGTTATTTTTGGAAGCACTGCATAACAAAGAG
Organism: Protopterus annectens; assembly: GCF_019279795.1. NCBI lineage: Eukaryota > Metazoa > Chordata > Ceratodontiformes > Protopteridae > Protopterus > Protopterus annectens. The sequence goes on from NC_056743.1 coordinate 1,256,241,456, forward strand.
GGGAGTGGCAGTTCATTGTCAATGAACACTGACTCACAGCAATTGCCAGTAAAGGTTACCAAAGGCAGATGGTAATAACTAGTGGCAGGGACATGGATGATATGGCAGCATTGGTACCAGTCTCATGCCTCATCACTGTTGATGATGTGGCACATCTTATTGAGCTGTACCCCTGGGATGCTTAGCACCCCCAACATGCATGTCTGCACAATGCACACGCACACACACACACACACACACACACACACACACACACACACACACACACACACACACACACACATACACATGCATAAAAATGCTCTTTGCCCCTGACTCTCCATTTTATATCAGAATGACATTTTACAGTTAATGAAAGGTATCTTGTCTATGGATTCTGTAGGACTGCTAAAGCTACTAATCTTTTTATTTCCCATTGTCCACATTGCAGGTTATTCTAGGGTCCAACCACCCTATTTGTAGAAAAAATACTTTCTTCAGTCTGGCTTGAGTCTTCCTTCTTATAGGCTGATGATGCACCTTCTCTTCTATACTTTCTCAGTTTCACTCCTCCAACATGACCCTTTTGACAAAATTGTGAAGCCATATTATACTTTGCTTCACTTCTTGTTGTGTGTGTATGTATTATGGCTGCACTTTGCATTTGTACTCCATTCCTACTCGCCATCTTTATAGCTCTCATGTAAATACTGTAAGTTATTTTTTTCTGTAAGGCATCCAGATCATATAAGTGTAGCCTTACCAATGACCTGTATAGTGGAAATGTGACGTATACCTTGAGTTCAAAATGACCAGTTTAAATGTATACCTTGAGTTCAAAATGACCAGTTTAAACCAGCACCATACTGGCTTTTAACATCACTCACATGCAGTTTATTGTATGACATAACGCAGTGAAACTGAAACTGGCAAGTTTGTTTATTAATATCAGGAATTTATTTATTAATTTGTTTATTTGAATGTGTTACTCAAGATGGAGCACTGATTTGGTTTCTGACCAGATGAGAAAAAAGAATACAATGGATAATAAACACTTTTTTAACATGTGCAAAATGGGAAAAGAGGTTGAGGACGGATGGATGGATTAACTTGCAAAATTTTACAGTACGTACATAACACATGAAGCAGCTTTAACAGTGGTTGAAAAAAAGAAAAAGAAAAAATCTTGAGAAAAGTAGTCTGTTTAAGCAGTGATTTTGGAGAGAAGACTATATGGGCAGGGGTTGATGATGGGCAGATATCAGAGAAAGGAGGTGAAGGATGAGGTACATCTGGTAGAGCATTAATTAATGTGAGTTATGTACAGGCTTAGGTAAGAGTAAGTTCTTGTGGCAAGGTGTTCAGAAATGGATGGAGGGGTGTTTTTTGTGTTGGGGTATTACACTATTAGGAAGCATTGGCATTTGGAGAAAAAGACTTTTAAAATCTCAGTTTCTGTAAAATGAAAACAATGCATTAGTGTGGAAAAGTGGCAAAGCGTTCCTTCTCTTATATACTGACACCTAAATATGATAAATTATAGGCTGACTTTATTTATTATTGTTTTTGGACAAGATCCTTTTAACTGTATAGTTTCTTTTGCATGGATAACCATTTAATATTTTCTTTCTTTCAATCTTTCTCTCACTCTCTGCCCTCTCTGTCTTTCTTGTAGCTAATGGTTCAGTGGATTGTGGAAAAGCAGGAGATAATATTTCTAACGGTGGCTATTTTCAGTTGGAGACAGTTGTCAGTGTAAGCAATCTCTGGTTTACTGAGATAGTATTAAAGTTTATTTCCTCAACTTCACATTATTTATTTGTTTCATCCTTAACAGATGATACTTTGTAATTGTAAAGTGCCTCCAATTTTTGATGAAAGATGTTTATATGAAAGCTGGGGAAATTATGTGGAAATTTGGAGGTGCCTTACTGATTAAGAGGAAATAGAAAAGCTGCTCTGGCCCTTCCTCTAACTTTCAGACTGTGCTAGAGACGTAGCTTTTTGGAAGTACTTGACTAGGAGCTGAGGCAGAGCATAGATGCAAGTAAACAAATCAAGCTACATGATAACATACTCCCAAGGGAAGAGAAGAATGAATCTATGAGGCATATTTATTTAATTAATTAATTAATTTATTTATTTATTTTACATTTGGTTACTGGAAAAGTCCGAGTGGACACAAGTCCTTTTTCAATGGAGGCCCATGGAGAAAAGCTCCACATATAATAAAGATTAATAAAGCACAATATCACAAGTATAGAAGCATAACACTATACGTTTTACATCAACTCAAATTAGGGTAATAATAATAATTGCATTTATTTATTTATTTTATTTATTTATTTATTTATTTATTTATTTACATTTCTTTATCAGGAAATTCTGACTGGACGCAGGTCCTTTTTCAGCGGATGCCCGGGGAGAAAAGCTCCACATCATGTACATGATAAATAGAGATACAAAGTTGCAGCAATAGTACACAACATTACAGGTTGTTGGCTTTAATACAATAGCAAGATGTTACCAACAGTATATACAGTAAATATTGCAAGTTGATAGTTTCTTGTCGTTTATAATATTAGTAACAAAGTTGTCAGAAAAGATTTTAAAGTATGTAAAGACAACTAGCTAATTCTGACTGTGGTTAGTAGTGGTGGTAGTATAGCTGGGGGAAGGTAGTATAGGTGGGGGTGTTAGTCTGGATTAGAACAAGGGCAAAGCCAGTGCAAATTTAAGCAAAATTTGAGCGCAGTTTTGAAAAGGCTGCTGGAAGGTAGAGTAGTTGTAGAGGGTGGAAGATTGTTCCAAAGTTTAGATATGGTACATGAAAATATGGCTTCTCCTGATGAGATTTTTGGGTTTGATAACAGTGAGTTGATTTTTGTTGCTTGGTCTTAGGGGCCTAGTGGAGTGATAGGGTTGGAGAAGGGTTTGAAGGGATGTTATGGGGGTGGTTAATAAGTTTATGAGCGAGGGCGAGTTGATTAAAGTGAAGGAGTTGTGGGAGTTGTAGCCAGTTTAGTTATTTAAGGGAGATACAATGATGGCTGCGGTAGGAGGTTCCAGTGGCAAATTTAGCACTTTTGCTGTAACAAGCATCCAGCTTGAGTAGGTCTGTCTGTCTAAGGTTGGTAAGTATGGGGGATGCATAGAGTAGGGTGGAGATTAGCTGGGAATTGGCTATGGAGATTCTAGCTGCCTTGGTTAGGAATTGGCGGTTTCGACATAATGCACCAAGTTTCTTGTGAACTTTTTTTATTGTGAGAGATATGTGGGTGTCAAATCTAAGTTTGTGTCTATTTTCACACCGAGTAATTTTGTGTGTACTGATAGAGAGATGATGGTATTGTCTTTGGCAAGAATGTTGAAGTGGAGGTGTTTTGGGTGGCTTTGGAAGGTTGGAACAGGAGAAGTTTTGTCTTACTTGGGTTGAGTAGGAGCTGAGCATTGGATAGCCAGCTTTCTACAGATGATAATGATTCCTGTGTGATTTGTTGTAGTTCTGGCAGAGTGGGGTCAGAGCAGATGAGAGTAGAGTCATCTGAGTACTGTATAAGAGATGCTTGTGTGGTGGCAGTATGCAGGTTGTTAGTGAAAAGTGAGAATAGCAGTGGGCCAAGGATAGACCCTTGGGGAACTCTGAGACTTACTGGGAGGCGAGGTGATAGGTTATTGTCCCAGATTACTGATCGCTGGTATCTGTGTAGATAGCTGTGGAACTAGTTGCAGGCTGATTGTGAGAAGGAGAGGTTGGGGAGAGTTGAGAGTAGTAGCTCATGAGATACCATGTCAAAGGCCTTTGAGAGATCTAGAAATACAGCAGTAGAGAAGAGGCCATTGTTTTTGTGATGAAGTATAGTATTGGTGAAGGAGAGCAGAGCAGAGGTAGTGCTGTGATATGGCCTGAAACCATGTTGGGTTTTGGAGTTGAGATTATTAGCTAGGAGGTAGTTGGAGACCTGGGTGTTGATACATTTTTCAAGTTTCTTGGAGAGAGGGGAGAAGATAGCAATGGGGCAGTAACTGGAGAAGGTCAGTGGAGAGGGTGCCTTTGTGGAGGGGAATGATGTGGGATATTTTCCATATTGAGGGAACATAGCTTTCTGTTATGGAATGGTTGATTAGAATTGAAATTGGGTAGGCTAATGTATCAGCTGCAGTTTTCAAGTATTCAGAGGGGAGGTTGTCAGCTGCGAGTTTGGTGGGTTTAAGTTTTGACAATAGTCTTTTTATGTTGGAGGTAGGTACTGAGGTGAAGAAGAAAAGAGGAGTGGGGGGTTTGGAGTTAGGAGTTGGGGGGGCTGTTGTAGGGAAGTGTTGTTTGTTTAGAGATGTTATAGTTTCAGTGAAGTGTTTGTTGAAGGATTCAACAATACTGCTGGAGGAGGGGGGAATGGACGGCTGGGGTTATCAACCTTCCCTGGATGGAGGATAGTGTTAATAGTGGACCAGAATTGCTTAGGGTTCTTGTTGGTAGAGTTTAGGGTGGATTTATAGTAGAGGGATTTGTCTAATTTTATATGCTTTTTGGCTTTATTGCGCATTTCAAGGAATGTTTGCCTGAGTTGTTTTTTATTAGTCGCCAGTGCTCCCAGGCCTTATATTTGGATTTCTTTAGGGTTCTGGTGGTCTTTTTTGTAACCATGGGGCATGCCTGGATCTGACTTTGGCATTTCTTACAGGAGCATGGGTGTTTAGGATGGAGAGGAAGGTACAGTTGAAGAAGTGGACAGCCTCATCTAGGTTGAGGTATTTTAGTGGTGACCAGTTAATTTTTTGCAGGGAGAAGATGAAGGAGTTGGAATTGAAGTTGGACTTGTTCTGTATTTGCTTGTGGATAATGGGCTTGAGACTGTGTGGTGCCGAATTTGGAAAGTTGGGAAGTGGTCACTAAGGCTGTCAGGTAAGCAGCCTGCTAGGTAAGAGTGAGGGGCTTTGTTGACTAGGATCCAGTCAAGTAAGGTATGATTGTTAGGGTTTTTGTTGATTCGGGTAGGGGATTGGATGATCTGAGTGAACCCATGGAGATTAAGGTGAATGGTTGGGAGATTGCTATTACAGGATAGCCAGTTGATGTTAAAGTCGCCGAGAATGATGTTTTCCTGGGGTAGAGATAGAGTAGCCCAGCTCAGGGAATTTTCTAGGGGTGTAATGTTTTGCCTTGGTGGGAAATAGCATCCTATGATATTGATTGTTTTGTTTGGGTTTAGTTTGAGATTGGCATAAAGGATTTCATCATTGTTGTGGTGGGGGCAGATGAGTTCAGGAGTTGAATATTGAGGTGGTGTTTAAATATCAATGCTACACCACCTCCTTTTTTGTACAATATGTCTATGCAAATGATGTTGTATTCAGGTGGAAGTATTTCCTCACTTTTGATGTGAGGTTTGAGCCAGGTTTCAGTTAGGAAGAGAATATCTGGAGAATATATGCTTATGCTGGCATGTAGTTCTTGGATTTTATTGCATATGCTTCTGATATTTAGGGACATTATAAGTAGGTCTGTTGTTTTCTTGTTGGCTAGGAGTTGAGTTGTGGGGGGGGGGGTTGCTTGGACTAGGGTTTGTGGTTGGGTTGGATTTGGCAGGACCAGGGTTTGGATGGATGTCTCCAGCGAGGGCTAGTTTATAGAGGCTGTTTAGGATATGTTTTATATACATAGTAAATTGCTTATGGTATCTTAGGGATATTTTATTTTTGAGTGTGTTAGGTGTTTGTGTGTATTGGGAGGATGTTTTTGGTGGCAGGGGTTGTGTAGTTATAGTGTAACTGTTTGAGGGAGGGTGTTGAGAGAGTACAGTGGAAGTTGTTGGGGTATGTGACTGTGGACCCTTGGTAGGATGTAATGTGAGCTAGAACTACGCAGGTTAGGATTGTTATTATATTAGGTAGTAGCATGATTGTGTTTGATGTAGGGGGAGGGGGTGACTAGTGGTGTAGCCTAATTGGTGGTAATTAGGTGTGGGATTAAGGCTGGGAATAAATGTAGAGGTACTGGGGGCAGGGAGGGGAGCGAAGTGAGCGTAGCGAACGGAGCGGGCTAGAACCCCTCAGGCTAAAGATTGAAGGGTAAGTGTCGAAATAGCCAAATTGTTAGGAGTTATTAGAATCTAGTAGAGAAAAACAATCTGTAGACCTGATTTCAGCTGTGTCCTTTCTGGGTAGATACCTAACTTGAAGCAGACAAAAAGTGGCATTTTAAGTACCTTTTTGCATCTATTTTACAAATGGGCAATTCCAGTGTATCTACTGGGTTACTTTTTTTCACCTAGAGCTTTATCTTGGTTTACTGATAACTAAAAAGAAAAAGTTAACTGGAGAAAGTATTTACAGCTGATGGGGTTGGGGGAGCAACTGCTGTCCCTAGCCGTGGGTAGAGCCAGTTATTTCTGCTTTAGACCTGGTACTTTCTACAGTAGCAGGCAAAGAGGGAAACATAGCTAGACACCTACAGTAACTTATTTTCTTTTTTAAAGCCCTTGAGTCCTTGTGGCTGGTTTCTTCACTACAGATGATACTTTAATAATACTTTATAATGTACAACAGCTATAATTAGGATGAAATATGGAAATACTATACTGGTAAAAAGATGAAACACTTTAAGCTGTACAATCAAATAACATCCAGTATCTATAGTTATATAATAATATATAGTATACACCAAGCGACGATACTTAGAAGAAGGAGTAACTGTTGAGAGGAAGAGAGAGGTATGAGGAATGAGACTTGGCAGATAGAGAGGCCTACTGCCTGAAAATAAGGGGGGAGAATTTACCCTGGGTGAGCAAGAAGAAAATGGAGTTAGACTAGCCTGGGGAGTCACAGTTACAAATCCAGTTGGCTTGCAGGTGTGTTTTTAGAGTTTTTATTAAACTTATATAAGGATGTAGTGACGGATATATTAGTCATACCTCTCAACCTGGAACCATCAAAAATCTGGACCAGGCCCATGAAAAATAGGTACAAATCTGTACACTGATTAATGTAAAATTTGCATACATAATTACACAACCCCACTCACTCCAATGGAATTGTGGGATACCAACTTTCAAATGCAAATGGAAGAACAGAACCAAAATATAGCACCAGAGTCCCCATGCAGCCATTCCAATGCCCCATTACCTGGCTATTTCACCTCATTTACCATAAGCAGTAATGTGTGCATACTGCTTTACTTCTACAGTGATTGTTTGGATTTTATTTTTACATTTTATAGCACAATGCACAAACATTAATAGATATCTGCTAAACAAAGCAATACTGTCTCACAATGAAAATAGACTTGGCCTTAAAACTTATCTGCCCTTGAAACTCACATTCATTGAAACAGCATTAAAACCCACACCACATCCAAAGAAAATGCATCTGTTCAGTGGTGGATAAAGATTACCTTTTGGCTGTTTTCAAATCAGAGGCCCCTTGCACACAACACAAGAAACATACATGCATTCTTTGATGCACCTTCCTTACTTTATTAAATTATATCCCTTGTATAATACAGCACACTTGTTAGACTTAAGTTAGAGCGCATTTTAAATGTATTGTTTAAACATTTTTCCAGTAGGCAGTGAAACAAAATGCATGAATCAGTAATGACAAAACTGCCCTATTCAGAACATTTCCATGGTAAAAGTCTACTTCTACACACACAATATATATATATATGTATATATATATATATATATATATATATATATATATATATATATGTGTGTGTAAATATCAATATAGAATGACAGTAGTGTAAGCCATGGGCATCTTGCACAGCATCTTGCACTTATTTTCAATTGGGGGGGCAAAAGGCCAAAAACCAGGGACACATTGTAAACATTGCTTATATAATTTTGGAAAGTTGCTTGAAAAAAATTGTGTGTTTACATCATGCATTTCACTGACAAATCTTGGACCCAGGACCCTGTAAACTACAGTCAGAGCAACATACCACTAAGCCAAATCAGCAGTTTCCTGAAAGATAGGAAGACTGAAACTTAAATGGCTATCATTTAGTGAATTCAGTTCTCACTTCTCACCATAGCTCTCAACCTCGTAGCACAAAAAACCTGGACAAAGCCAATAATGGGGGAATACAGCCTCAAAATAGGGACACATGTCAAATACTGACCTTATAAACTTAGAAAATTGCTACAATAAAATGTTTTGTTTTACCATTTATTTTCTGAAGAATATGAAATCTGAAATTCAAATGCCAAAATCCTGAAAACCAGAGATTTAATGAGGAACAGAACAAAAATATGAGGCATAAATTCACAAGTGATGGTGGCTGGGGACTTTAGGCTCCTTTTTACCTGTACCCAAAGTACAGGCTTTGAGCCTGAGTACCTCTAGCCACAAGATGTATTCAGTTGGCGGCATTCACACTCACACACACACACACACACACACACACACACACACACACACACTCACTGGCTGAACCACATATGTTCAGGTGGAGAAACAGTACCTGAGTTCTGCATGCAGCAGTTTGTTTCCAAAGCAGTGGGAACATCGTTCGTCCCCTGTTCTCGCTAGCAGGAAAATAAATGCAACTCTCCTTGTTTCTCGTCCCTTGAAGCTCAAAACTCAATTCCAACAGGTTGACAGAGCTGACATCAGCTCAAAAGCACGAAGTGAAAATAATTTGAAAACAAAGCTGGAAAAAATCAGAAATTAAGGGGTGCCACTTGGGAATCATGGCACGCCATTATTTGGACCCCAAAACTCATTTTTTACCGAGTAATTCAGTACGGTTGGGAGGTATGGGCAAAGTGTTCCATGTTTTAGCTATAACATTTGAATAGAGGGAGGCTCCTGCAGAGATGTTGGCATTAGTGACTTGAAGGAGAAGTTTATTGTTGGAGTGTAGGACCCTAGTACTGGAGTAAGGATGTAGTAGGTTTTGTAATGTAGGGGTTTTATTAGGGTAGTAGAGAATCTTATGTACTATTATAAGCTGCTTATAAATGAGAAGATGGGGAAGTTCAAACCAGTTGGGTTATTTAGGGACTGAGCAGTGGTGTGTTTGGTGTGGGCTATTGATGGTGAATGTTGCAATTTTGTTATAGCAGGTATCACATTTAGTTACATCTGATTTTCTAAGACTGGTGAGGATAGGGGAGGTATAGAAATGTAGAGATGAGATGTGTCTGTGCTATTTTAGCCCTGGTGCTGTTTGTGAGGAATTGTTTGTTTCTGCATAGTCCCCCTAGTTTTTTTATGCACTTTCTTTATGGTGAGTGAAATGCGGGTATCAAATTTCATGTTGCAGTCTATCTCCTAGACGTTTGGTGTGAGTGACAGGAAAGGTAGTTGTTTTTTTGTTAGAAATTATAGTAAATGTGGATATGGAAGTGGTGTGCTTAGTTGGCAGGAATATGAGAAGTTTGGTTTTGATGGGGTTTAGTTGAGAGATGGTAAGCCATTCTTCTACAGAAAGGAAAGAAGCCTGTGTTTTTTATTTGCAGCTCTTGGAGGGAAGGACAGGAACATGTTACTGTTGAGTCATCCACATATTGGATGACTGAGGCATGTAGAGAAGAGGTATGGAGGTTGTTGATGAAGATAGAGAAGAGTAGAGGACCAAGGCTGGAGCCTTGGGGAGCACCCAGTGTGATTGGTAATAAAGGTGAGAGTTCTTGCCTCCACTATACTGCTTGCTGTCTATTTGTTAAATAACTTTGATACCAGGTAATGGTGGGTTTGCTAATATCCAGATGTTCTTCATGTTTCACTGTTGCAGTCTTCACACTTGTGTTATCTGCCTGCAGGTAGCCCTCAGTCGGCCCGAATACCAGAGAATTAATATTTCTGCCTCGGTGCCTGTAGCTCCAGGACTGATGTCAGGTCATCAGGGGTATAAAAACAGGCAGCCAACACCATTACATCAGTCTTTCCTGCCGAGGAGCCCGAAGCAGAAGCAGTTCGCATGAGTGCCGGTCGGCCGCTACCTAAGTTTTTGTTTCCGAATTTAATTATTCTGAAGTCTTCTAAAGCTAAGTACCGATTGGGAACCCTTTTTTTTCTTGCTCTAACCAATGTCAGAAAAAGTTAACAATTGTCTTGCCTGTGGAAAGCAAATACCACACCGAGATTTCCATTCTTACTGTATCACCTGTTTAGGCCCAGACCACGACGTACGCCGCTGTCGGTTTTGTGCCTTGTTCAATGCCCGAACTATTCATCATCGGGCCATTTTTGTCATTAAATACTTTCGTTCTCTATCTCCATATTCTGAAATGGCTTTGGTAAGCCATCCGACTACCAATCTTCCGAAAAAATGTAAGGATAAAGACAGAGACAGACCGCACAGCTCCAAAGTTGCCAACAGTGCTTCCATTAAGCTAATTGCCTTGCTTCTGGACATCACTTCAGCTAGAAGAGTGTCTGAGCTACAAGCACCTATGGCCGTGAAACCCTTCATTATTTTCCATGCTAACAGGGTTTCCCTCAGGACTAACCCTTCCTTTATACCTAAAGTGGTGTCCAGTTTCATTCTCAACCAATCTATCCATTTACCAACCTTCTTCCCTAATCCTCAGAGTAAAGGGGAATGGATCCTGCACTCCTTGGACATGCACAGACAGCTCAGATTCTACCTTGATAGGACTTAGCCCTTCAGGAAGTCTGACCAGTTACTATTCAGCTTTGCACCAGAGGCAGAGGGCAAGGCCATTTCAAAGCAAAGAATTTCCAAATGAATAGCACACTGCATTGTTTTCTGTTACAAGCACCATGGAAAACCAACCCCTCAGGGGGTCAGAGCACACTCCACTAGGGCAACTTCTACCTCTACAGTATTCATCAGGGGAGTCTCTCTACCAGGGACATCCTGAAAGCTGCTACCTGGAGTTCTGTACACACCTTCACCAAACATTACCACCAGCCTTTCTTTTTCTTGAGAGGAGCCCAATTACAGCCTTTGAGAATATTAGTAAATCTAGATAGATTGAAGTTTTTTTTTTTTGTTTCTGGTTATGTGGTAATTGTTGGGCTTTTCCTGATATATGTGATGTGTTCTTACAAATGTAGGTAAATGGTCACTCAGGTTGTCAGGGAGTCATCCTGACTGACAGATAAGAGTTGACCTGTTTGTCAGAATCCAGTCAAGTATTGACGGTCTCTTGGTTGATTTGTTAAATGTAGTGGGAGACTGGATGAGCTGACAAAATCCATGGAGGTTGGTGTGAGAACTGGAGTTACAGGATAACCAGTCAATGTTGAAGTTCCCCAAAATGATGGTTTCATGATGGAGGAACTCGGAGACCAATTCAGGCAGGGTCTCCAGTGCAGGTATGTTGCCGGGTGGTATGTAGCAACCAATTATACTGACACTTTTTCTTGGGTTAATTTTTAGTTTAGCAAGTAGACTTTCTGCATTGCCTAACATTGGTGTGTATATATCCACGTTTTCTACATTTAGTTGATTTTTAAATAGTAAAGCTGTACCACCTCCTTTTTTAGATGTACAGTTATTACGTAGGATGTTATAGCCTGGTGCTAGAATTTCATTGTTGAAAATGCCAGGTTTAAGCCAAGTTCCAGTTAATAATACTAAGTCAGGAGAATATAGGGAAAGATTATTGTGAAGGTCATGGACTTTTTTGCTAATGCTTCTGACGTATTTAGTATGAGCAGGTCATTAGGTTTTCTTGGAAGTTGGAGTTTAAGAGATGGATTGCAGTTAATTAAGTGGATGTTGTTATCAGATGGTGCGGGATTAGGATGTATGTCTCCACTGAGTGACAGTCAGGCTGCAACGTTTACTCTGGTTCTTATGAGGTTGGTTATATACTTGTCTTATTTAGCGGACAGTTTGTTGGTATGGTGGGAGGGTAAGATACGTTTATGGATATGAGGAATGATGTTTACATGTAGGTTATTTGGGGTAATGGAGGGGGTGAGAGGTGTTGATATTGTAGAGTAAGTGGTAGAAGTGGCATGGTGAAGTAGTGTGTTGGGTAAAATTGTATGATATGAAGTAATATGTGCAAGTAATATGAGGATTGTTAGAATTAATGACTGTGTAGAAATATAAAGGTGGAGCATATTCAGTAATGAATTAGGTGTAGTTGTTATTTGAGCTATTCGTAATCTTATGTAGGCCTTGGTATGGGTGTAGTATTAGCTAATAATGGTTCATAGGTTCATAGGTTGATTCATAGGTTGATACTAGGCTATCTGTGCTAGGGCATATATAAACCTAGCCAGAGTATGTTTGGCTTTCGCCACCCTTTTAGATTAGTTGACTGTACCTCTGTGTAGTAGGTCACAGAAGGTAGCCCTTTTAAGGTTTGTTTACTGTACCTCTGTCAAGCAGCGACACAGAAGAGATCCCAGGGGTAAACTTACGATCTCCCATCCATTCGTCAAGATTTCTCTTGAAGAGGGTCAGTGAGGGGCTCTGCCTGACATGGATTGGGATTTTGTTCCAGAGTGAGGGGAGCCTCTGGGATATGAATCTGTCCCAACAGCATGTCCTATTTATTTCTGCGCTGAGGTTCAGGTCCCTGGAGCGTGTAGCTCTAAGGGATTTAGATTTCCTGAGGTGAAGCATGTCCATTAATTCTGGGTTGGACATGGCTTTATACGTCGGACACAGATCACCTCTGAGTAGGCGGTACGCAACTGAGTAGAGCTGGAGTTTTTTTAGCCGAACTGCATAGGGTATCTGTTTGAGCCCCTTGATCCTCTTGGTGAGATACTTTTGGAGTCTTTCCAGTTACTGAAGGTGTCGGGTAAGGTACATCCCAAACGGGGCATTGTACTCAATTATGGACCTGATAAGTGATGAGTAGAGGGGCACAATGACCTCTCTTGATCTAGATGTGAACCCTTTCATGATAGTGTGGGCTATATAGAAGGTCTTTCTAACCACTTTGGCAATGTGATTGTCAAAGGAGAGATTGCTATCTACTTGGGTCCCCAAGTCCCTAATTACTTCTTCCGTACTTAATGGATTACCACCTATGTGGTAACTTGTGGGCACTTTGTTTTTTTCCAAAGGGGATGACTATGCACTTTTTGGCATTTAGCTTTAGGCCATGGCTCTGGCACCAGTTATCCGTCTCTGTGAGACCCTTTTGGAGGATGCTTGTGTCAGTCAGAGAGTCGATTATAGCACCCAGTTTGCAGTCATCTGCGAACTTGGTCAGCCATAGTCCACCCGTGTTAGCCTGTATCTCAGAGAAATATATACCGAACAAGAGAGGTCCCAGGACTGCGCCTTGTGGGTCACCACTTGTAACTGGTTTAGTGTCTGACATGGCACCTGCTATTCTGACCATGTGGGTTCTATCCCTGAGCCAGTTTGCAACCCATCTTGTGACATAGGGGTTAATATTTAAGCTGGTGAGCTTATTTATGATGCCCGAGTGGGGTATTGTGTCAAAGGCCTTTGCGAGGTTCAGGTAGGCTGTGTGGACTACCTTCCCTTCATCTATGGCTTTGGTAACTGTTTCAAAGAAGTCGACCAAGTTCAAGAGGCAAGATCTGCCCTTAACAAAGACGAATTGGGTAGGATCCAGTGTCTGGAGGTTCCCAATGTCTTTGTTTATGATTTCCATGATGATACGTTCCATAGCTTTGCAGACCAGGCTAGTCAGGCTTATAGGGTGATAGTTTCCGGGGTCTGTTGTGGCACCACCTTTGTGGAGTGGGACCACTGTTGCTGTACGCCATTCCTTGGGAACATATCCTGTAGTAAGGCTGAGATAGAACAGTGACTTTATATGAGGATTTAGTTCTTCTTGAAGCTCATGTAAGACGCAGCCCGGGACACCGTCTGGTCCCATTGATGCTGTGTTTTTTGCTTTGGAGAGGGCAGCTCTCACCTGTGCATCTGTGATCTCAGGAAGGCTACACTCTGTTGGGATAGACATTTGCTCTTTTGGGAGGGAAGGGGAGGAGAAGTTTGCACTGAACCTTTCTGCCAGGATGTTGGCAATGCCTGTGGGTTCAGTGAATTTTTTGTCATTTTGCACTAACTCAGAGCATATCTGGGAGTTGCCTCCCAGCTTTCTGACATAACTAAAGAAGGCCTTGTGATTATCATTAGTGTCTTGTGCAATTTTTCTTTCAAAGCTGGCCTTAGAAGATTTTATGAGGGATCGTAGTTTCTTGCTAGTACTGATCAGTGACACCTTCCCTTTTTGGGATTTTGCTCCATCATGTAGTAGCTTTCTCCTTCTGTTGTATAGCTTATTTATGGCTGGGGTCCACCAGACAGGTCTCCTGCCTTTGGAGGAGTGAGTCTTGGTTTTATTTGGGATAGCATGCTTCATGCATTCCTGTAGGTGTCCATAGAATGCTTTTGTAAAGGATTCTGCATTTTGGGCCATATTGTCCACTGGCCCGGGGGCTTTGAAGGATTCCACCTCAGTTTTGAGAAGTGTGAAGTTTGCTTTTGAGAAGTTCTTCACCGTGGTTTCCTTGGCTAGGGGGTGGGGACGGAATATGGATGTCCAGTGAGATTTGTTTATGGTCTGATCTTACCAATGAGGGGTATACCTCTGGTGTGGAACATAGAAACCCCATGTTGGTGATGACCAGATCCAGTACATTTTCCCCTGTTGTGGGAGTGGTGACCAGTTGTTCCATAGCATTTGAGTTTATAAATTCTAAGAACCGTTGGGCGAGGGTGTTTGGGCTTGAGTAGTTTTCCCAATCGATGAGTCACCAAATATAATAGTGTTTGGAGAGACCTTCATATTCTCCAGTGTTCTCAGAAAAGCCGAGTGAGGTGCCTGTGTTTGGGAGGGTGGTCTGTAGCAGGCTACAAACTGAAAGGCTGTTTTGCCCACTGTTAATTGCACATGGATGGTCTCCGAAGCTTCGTGCAGTGCCACTAGACTGGAGGTGTGGGTATCTTTGATAAATATGGATACTCCCCCTCCTTTTGTGGTTAGGTCTGAGTTTTGGGGCCGGAAAGCATGGTATGAAGTATAGCCTGGTAGTGCTGAGGTGCTCTCGGGAGCCTTGAACCAGGTTTCTGATACTGCACAGATATCGATATTCTCCATACTGAGGTGAGTCTCGAGTGCATGCATCTTGAGGTTTAGACTTCTGGCATTGAGCAGCATTACCCTTAGTTTTTTTTTTCTTTGTGTTGTCTAAGGGGGTGGGTTTGTCTTTTGAGCCTTGCCTAAAAAAGGCACTATGGGGGGATGCAAGAGCCTTAGCCAGTATTCGAAAACCCAGGGGTGACAGGTGCAAGCCATCCCTAGTGAAGCAACGTGGCTTGTCGAGCATGTCATCCCAGGCTGACAGACACTGGATCCCCTTTGAATGACACCAATACTTTAGCCAATTGTTAAAATTGATCATTTTGTCTTTATACTGTAGCATCATTCTTGGTGAGGGTAAGATGCTACTCAAGGTCAGGGTCATACCGGCCTGGGCTACATGATCAAAGAGCTCCTGTACGTCTTTTTTCATGTAGTCCAGGGAGGTACATCTCAGGTCATTCACACCAGCATGGACAATGATGGAGTCATACTTGTACTTGCTTTGGAGTGACCCGAGTGCTTGTGTTATGTGGCGGATCCTGGCACCCGACAGGCAGCTTACAGTGACCTTCTCCTTGTTCAGCCTGGTGAGTGGGTCATTCGTGTGTCTGACAATAGAGTCACCTATTACAAGTGTATTAGGTGTGTTGTTTAGCCTTAAGGGCTGTGACTGTGTGGCACACTGACTTTGTGAGCTATGTGCTACGTGGATATTGTTTCGTGGTAGGTGTTGCTTGGATGTCTGCTTTGGAGGTCTCTGCTGCTTAGGCAGATTTTTATTTAGAGCCTCCGAGTATGTTTTTGTGTGTTTATGTGTTTGGTTTGCTGATGCGATAGGTCTATGTGAGACTGGATTTATGGTGTGTGTGGTTACCTTCTTCTCCTGACAGGCTGTGCCAATACTGGGTTGAGAGAGCTTAGCCTCCAGTTTGGATATATAGTTGCATCTCTCACATATATTTGAGCTTGTTGGGAGGAGGAGAGGGTGGTCTCTATACATAAGGCAGTTGTAACATTGCCTCAAGATTCCCAGATTCACCAGCTGGACTGGAGAGTAAACTCGAAACTGACCTTTGGACATGCCTGAATAATATAGGGAACTACTTATTGACTGATCAGAAAGAACCAATAGGGAGCAAGTGCTTTGAAGGAGTATAAGAGGATGTAGTGCTTTAGTTTGTGTTTACCTATGAGATTACTTATACAAGAAAGTGCAGGGCTTTAGAATGAGAATAGAGTGCTTAATTTGAGATTTAGAGCAGTTCTAAGGGAAAAAGTGAAGAGTAGACTTTGTGGAGCCGGGAATACTTTAAGTGGCACTGCCCAACGCTGCTCTGTGTGCAAGACCGCACTAAAAGAGGGTTGCAGGGTTTTAAGAGATAGAGATCAAGGAGTTTAGAATTGACCCAAAATGGCGAATAAAGCTACAACTTCTAGGCAGTAACTACTCCTACAGGGACAGGCAGGCTGTTCAGTGTTAACCACTGCCACTGGTGAACACAGAGACTTCCCTTTAGTCCAAGCAAGCACTGGCCTCCAAGAAACTTTCAAACAGTTCAGAACAGCAAATCTGTAACTGAACTTTCTTAAATTTCAGAAAGTGGGAAAACAAGATTTTTTTGTTTTTTTTTCTTTTTTGTTTTAGTTTAAAGGTAGCAGAGTTACACAAGTAGCAAAACAATCACAACAGTGCAATAGATGACCCCACACTTGAGTGCTAGGCCTGTAATGGCAAAATTTATAGTATGGCTACAAGTTGTATTTGTGTGGTTTACTTTTGTAGGGGTGAGGATTGGAGGGATTGCAGGAATGGTTAGTATAGAAGTGTAGTGATGTAGTGACTTTGCTGTAATGTGGTTGGTTGAAGTTGTGATATGGGAGTGGTTTACAGAGTATAAATTTGAGGAAAGAGGGGGTGGGTGGGCATGGGGTAGTGGAGGGGAGCAGAGTGAATCTGAACTTGCAAGGGTGAATGGAGCGGGACTACGCCGAGCAGGGAAAACAAATCCTTCCTAGAAAGAAACAATTAGTAATGTCCCAAATGTAAGGAAAAAGAGTGTAGAGTCCTATTTAGTTTGGTGTATAAGTCATCACAGAGAAAGAGTGCTGATTTAGGTCAGGCAGAAGTTAGAGTAAAGATTCCATATATAGAAATGGGAAGCAAGTGAATTGTAGAGGGTTGAGGTGTACAGAGAAAGATGTTAGAGCAAGTTAGAAATATATTTGTTATAAATAATTTCAGGACAAGAGGTAAGAGGAAAAGGTGAGGGTTTCAGGGAGAAAATGGATAACAAGAAGATATGAGTAGAAGGAGGGGGTGAGGATGGGATAGGCGGTTAGTGAATTCTGGTGGTAAGTGAAGGCTGAAACAAACAAACAAAGCTACACAATTTACTTTTAAAACATACTTTGGGTCACTTGAAATATTTATGGAACTCGATAGAAAATATATCCAGGATGGCAGGTATCCTTCACCATACTTAGATCCAACACGGCAAAATTATTAGTGTTGCCTGATCGTGCAGTTGAGAAAACAGGTATTGTTTTGGGACACTTGAAACATTTAGGGAACTTGATAGAGAATATGTCCAGGATGGCAGGTACCCTTTGCTACACTGAGATCCAACACAGCAAAATTGCAAAATTAGTAGTGGTGCCTGGTTGTGAAGTTCAAGAAACAGGTATATTGTTTTGGGTCACTTGAAATATTTAGGGAACTCAATAGAGAATATGTCCAGGACAGCAGTTACCATTTGGCACACTTAGATCTGATGCAGCAAAATTGTGGAATTAGTGGTGGTACCTGGTTGTGCAGTTGAGGAATCAGATGTACTGTCTTACAAAAAGTGATAAATTATCTAGAAGGCGCGTCCATTCCACCAGAGTCACGGAGGGGAAAATGGGATGAAGAGCATATGCATTGCATGACTGGGTTACTGGAGAGAAGTATTAGAGACTGTGGTAGATTATATTTCAGAATTTGAGCAGTGATACAAACTGTACCTAAAAATTTAATACAGATCTTCATGTCCATGTCCAAGCCAAACATGGACATTGGAAATTGTTCAAATTTGTTTTTTTTTATAGGAAATCCACTTTAAAGTATAGTTTTGGTGCAAAACTAGGGGACATAACAGAAGCAAGAGGGATTCAAGTAAAGCATGGTATATCATACATCTCAACTGTCCAGATATTTTGCAGAATATCCATATTTCTGCCTCTTATTTTTTGTTTGTTTCGCTTGAAAAAAATTAGATTTTCTGGCAAATCACTGAGGAATGAAGTCACTAAATAATGACATACATTTCTGCTTCAGACTTAATATCCTTCAGAAAATGCATGGTATCACAAATCCTGTTACTCTAGCAATTTTCTAGGTTTGTAAGAGCAATATTTAAAATATGACCCTATTTTCTGGGCCTTTGCCCTCCACATTATTTTAGGCTTTGTCCAGATTTCTTTCACTGAGAGGGTGAGTGGTATGATGGCGTTGCTTTCTTCATTGCTGAAAAAAAGAGATGCAGTACATCCTTAGAAGGTCCACCCAAAGGAACCTTTGCCAGGATCCAGTCCCCTGGACCATACCTGTCAACTGTTCCGTATTTAACAGAATGTTCTTTATTTTGCTTTGTAGTTCTACCCTCTCATAAAGCTTTTTGTTTTTTGGCAACTTACTCAGGATTACAGCTGGCCAGTAACACCAGTCATTAGAGTTTTATACATCTTATTCTTCAGAAAAGTCATGCTGATGCAAAACATGGTACTCTGTTAACTTTCTAAATGAATTAGAATAATATTTAAAAATTGTCCCTGATTTTGGGCCTTTGTCCTACCATTATTTTTTGTTTTTCTCCTGATTCCTGAGCAAAGACGTTGAGAGCTGTGCCTGGACCTCAGTGGCAGGACAGGTAAGTGATGTTTGTGAAAGCTCACTCCCTTGGACAAAAGACTATCCACGCAGACCTGAACAGAGTTAATTGATAAAAATATTGAACAGTTTTTTTTAAGAAGGCCAACTCAGAGATGTAGAAATGTTTGTTTTTTAAATCCTTGGGACCTGCTGTCAGTGATATTGCATGCGTACATATTACAAGTGAAAAATAGCTGGATAAGTGTATTAATTATGTGGAACAGGAAAAAATTATTCAGAAACTAATATTTAGAATATTCAAGTTTGAGGAGGAGATGAGATATATGGACTACAAAGGTAGTAACTAGCATTTCCATTAAATGATATTTATACAAATTTTCATACTGGAACAAAAGTGGTACCAGAACAAACTTCAATGTTATTCAGTAAGATGTCTTTGAAAACAGCTAGAAATATACTAGACCTGAAAAATGATAAAAAAGAAATGGTTAAACATCCAGTCTCTTGGATTAAAATCATCTTCATTGCTAATTAACATCTTAGAAAAAGAAAATCAAGTCAGTACAAATTAAAATGAAATTCTGATAGTCAGAGAAAATGTGATAAAAGTAGAGAGGAAAAGGTAATGCTTAAACTTCATAGGCAAATTGGACTTGCTTCTGTTGAAAAAACTACAACTGTTGCTGGCTAACTCAGGCAGTCAAGATCCCAAATACCTGTCTGTTGTAGCTATTGTAGAGAAGACAGATTTTAAGTAATTTCAGTAATTATGATATTTTCACCTCATGTACTTATCATGTAATAAGTATATCTCTGAACTGGGAATAATAACTTTGCCTGTAGTCCTGGAGTTATGGGATGTTTATGCATTTTCACTGAAATCCATTTTTGAAATTTCAATGAAATCAAAACGTAAGTTGGAAATAACTAGGAAAACAACTGAATGCATTATAACACCGATGTCAACACTTTTGCCTCAGAGACTTCATCAGACTTGTATTCAGTATTAAAAAACACTTAAAAATATAAAAAAGATAAAGGTTGCATGACCCACCAGTCCAGTCAATGCTTCACTTTTTTCTTTTTCAAGTCAACTTTAAAATGTATATGATGGTTTATCCCAGGAAACATCATATCATTAAATTAAATTTTCCAACAATATTTCCAGGAATTAATTTAATCTATAACATCCAGTTTCAGGGGTCACCCTAAAACTCTTCTAAAATGTAAAAAATAAACTGTTTTTTAAATTTGATCAAACAGTACAATGTTTATAATTATGTTAGCAAATCCTTTTGAATAAAGTTCAGTTCTTAACCCCACATAAAATGCTTCAGATGTAAAACAGAAGGTGACATAAAGTAAACAAAATGATTTACAGTTGAAATAACCTGGAATTTCATAAGACCTTGAATTATCGGGACAATAGTAGGATCGTGATTTAGAAATGTATATACAATATTTACCAAAATTACAAGCAAAAGTACCCTTTCACCTTAATATCAGGGTTTTTAATAATTTTATTATTCCCTTCCAAAATATCTTTTAGGTTAAAATTCTTTTTGTGCGGTGTTTCACCTACACCACTTGACATCATAGAATTAGAAGTCAAAATATTCCAATTTTTTATAACATCTTGTATCACAAAACTATCCAAGCTATTAGTAAGCACAAAGCCTATCTTGTCAAAGCTTTCCCCCACCTTTATTCTGTTCACCTGTATTACTTGGTATGGATCCATACTTATTTTTACTTCCTTCTACATCTCCCTGAAGACATTATTTTACCATGTCATTGGAATAGCCATTGCAATAAACTTTTTTTAAATTAATTAACTCGTTAGAAATTAACATCATTAGTCGTTAACTTCCAGCTCTGACTAATTGTCCCTTTATTACATTTTTCTTTATATAATAAGGACGTGTACATGAAACTCCAGGTATCCATTATCAACCACCTCTTTATGGTATAATTTTGTAAAAAAAAAAATACCCTTGTTCAAATCTTTTAAAATAGTCACATCTAAAAAAAATCATACCAGTTTTACTGTGCTTAAACTTAAAATTTAACTATTAATATTTTATTACAATAGTCATTATTATGCTTGAAACCTCCTGCCTGGTACTTTGGTTCATCCACAGATTGTAGGGTGAATATGGATGAATAGTCATTTTAAGGCTGTTGAAAAAGATTTATAAATAAAAAGGTTATGCCAAACATAGTTCAGCTATGATACTACTCAAGCAATAATGCCCGAGAGGGTGTGTGTTATTGAGGACGTAAGACATGCCCAGGGGTGTTCAATGGAGGGCCTATACATCCCTGGAAGGTCATTTCTACAATAACACACATCCTGGAGGGCATTGTTGCACATAGAGAGTACGCTATTTGTTATTTTTTTTTAATATTTTTATATATTTTTGATGTAAAAATAGATGTTCTTCGTGTTTCACTATTGCAGTCTTTACATTTGGGTAATCCTGCTAGCAGGTTGCCCTCAGCCGGCCTGAATTCCAAAGTCTTGGGTCCTACATCGGCTGCTCTCACCCCTTCCCTGATGTCAGGTCGTCAGGGGTATAAAAGAAGCAGCTGACGCCATTTTTTTCAGTCTTTCTTGCCGCACAGTGCCCGAAGCAGAAGCAGTTCGCAAGTGTCGGTCGGCCAACTCCTGAGATTTTCGTGTTTGAGTTTCAGATCCGAAGTCTTCAATAAAGCTAAGTACCCTGTTGGGGAAACTTTTTTCTTGCTCCAGACCGATGTCAGAAAAGGTTAATAATTGTATTTCTTGTGGAAAGCAAATACCTCATAAGGATTTTCATTCTTATTGTATTCCTTGCCTAGGCCCTGATCACAACGTTAATGGTTTTCAGTTTTGTGCTAGGTTTAACCGACACAGTATTAAGTGTTGGTATGATTTTGCTTTAAACTTTTTTGGACGCCGGTTTAATTATCCTGAAATGTCGGATAGCCATCCAACTACCGAAGTTTACAAAAAATGCAAAGAAAAAGAAAAACAACCGAGGCCCAAAACCGACGACGAAGCTTCTCCTAAGCCAGTCACTGGTTCGCCAGTTCTCAGTGAGGTGCTTTCGCAGCCCCTGATACCCGCTACTTTAGAGTCGCAGGCCGCTACGGACTCCCACATGGAGTCGGCCATGCCGCTGGATACTCAAGGTATTGGAGCCTTGGACACTAATCCCTCAGATGGGTCCAGAGCAGCTGAGCAGGCACCGGTTTCTGAGGATGTATTCAGACCTAAACATCTTTACATTAAAACGACTTCAGCATCAAAGGCAAAGACTAAAGCACCTTCTAAAGAAAGGAAACATACTCAAGAGCCATGTGGACAGGCCTCTATGTCCAAAAGCAGATGCTCAAAATCGCCGAAGACTTGATTACCTTGATCAGGGGTTCCCATCCCTCTCCTGATGAGGCCTAAGCAAGACACTGACTATGAATCTTCAGATCAGGTTTCTATTTCTTCTGATTCCTCTTCTGATCAGGAATATTCTCTTCCCCCCATGAGGATTCTGATGCTGAAGAATCTATTCCTTCAGCATCTCCTCCTGAGGACTATTCCGTTGGGGAAACCTTGCATATCATGAGGGAGCATTTCCACTGGGAGAGCCAAGATTTTTCAGAATCTAAAAAGAGGCTCGGGGATTTTCTCTTACTACCTCAGCACAGGCCTCTAGCTATTCCGCCTGTGTTAGACATTGTAGATGATGTGTTTTCAGAGTCTAGTCTGACCCCTGACTCCTTACCCCCAGCTCCTGTTAAGCCTGATGGATATTACAGGGTTCCTGACTCACACAAATTTCTTTTTAAAAACCCTGCTGCTGACCCAGAAACTATTTCACAGGGTCCAAAGGGAGTTAAGGCTTCCACTGCAAAAAACCCAACCCCCTCTGACAGAGATTCAAAGACACTGGATAGATGGGGGAAAAAAGGTTTACACATCTGCAACTTTGGCTATAAGGGCCTTAAACTGTCAATTTCATATGCTTAAGTATCAGCAACATGTCATGGGATTGCTTAAACAGAAAATGTTAAATTCTGAATGTGCAGAAAACAAGGAAATGCAGGATTTATTGTATGCAGCAGATCAAGTTGGAAAGCATACTTTGCAATGTGGTTTTGATTCTTTGGAGGCCTCCTGCAGGGCCGCAGTTATAGGTTCTGTAATTAGGAGGCATGCTTGGTTAAAGGAACAAAATCTGCCTGATCATGTTAAACTTAAATTACTAGATGCACCTTTACAGCATGATACTTTATTTGGTGTTAAGGCAGAAGAGATGTTAAAGAAAATGGAGGACAAAGCTAAATCTATGCAAACTGTCAAAGAATTTTTACAAGTACAGCCACCCAGGTTTAGTAGACACTGGCCTACAAAAAATTGGCCCTTGCCTGTGTCAGACAGACCTCAAAGGGGCAGATCCAGATGCCCTAGGGGCAGATCCCAGGCGCAAGGTTCTTATAGGCCCAAGCAATGGGGTGCTTCTACCTCCAAAGCTGGAGAAGATAGATCACAAACATACAGAAAACAGTCCCAATGACTTCCCCCTGCCTGCACCAAGCACTTATCTTCTGGCAGCAACCTTAGGGGACAGTTAGCACTTTTTGCTCAAAATTGGCACATCATAACCCAGGACAAGTGAGTTCTAAACATAGTGTCACAAGGATACAAGTTCCATTTCCATACTATGCCAAAGGCAAACGGATGGCCAGATCTGCCAAAAAATCAATGGGCAGAGGAGCAAAAACAAGTCTCATCCCTCATGGACATGGGAGCCATTCAGCAAGTACCAGAGCAAAAGCAGGGACAAGGATTTTACTCGAGACTGTTCTTGGTACCCAGAAAAGACAAGGCCTGGAGGCCGATACTGGACCTATCTGTTCTGAACACTTTCCTGGATATTCCAAAATTCAAAATGTTAACTTTGCAGCAGCTTCTGCCCATGTTGGGCAAGAATGCTTGGCTTGTGACTTTAGACCTAAAAGAGGCATACCTGCATGTTCCAATCAGACAATCATGCAGACGATGCCCAAGATTCAAGGCTGGTTCAATGCATTACCAATTCTCTGCACTGCTCTTTGGCTTATCTACTGCGCCCAGAGTCTTTACAAAGTGCCTGGCACCAGTAATTGCATTCTGCAGACAAAGAGGAATACAAATATATCCTTACTTGGACGACTGTCTCATTCAAGCAGAGAACAAGGACATTCTTCTTCAACATCTGGCATTTGTGAAAAGATTTCTAACATGCCTAGGGTACGCAGTCAACAAAAAGAAATCAAAACTAGTACCCTCACAAGAGATAACATTCCTGGGTGCAAGCTTGAATACAACTGCCCAGATGGCTTATCTCACGCCAGACAAATAAAGGCAATTGACTACCTATTTCAAAATGCTGACAGCAAAGGCCCAGTTATCTGCAAGAAAAATTCTGCAGGCTTTGGGCTTCATGGCATCCTGCATCCTACTAATTCCATATGCAAGACTGCATATGAGGAAACTTCAATGGTACCTAAAAAGTGTTTGGACTCAACATTGCCACAGCCTGGAAATGATCATTACTCTCATTCCCTGCCTACAACAGGAGTTTTGATGGTGGGCGAAGGCTTGTCACCAGAACAAGGGACTGCCATTCACATTACCCCCAGCCAGGCAGACACTAACGACGGATGCATCAGATTATGCCTGGGGAGCCCACATGGCAGGAAGAGACATGGTCCTCAAACCAAATGCGTCTACATATCAATCAAAAAGAGATGTTAGCTGTTCAAAATGTCCTGACAGCCTTCAAGGACCTACTTCATCCGGGACAACTACTGATAAAGACAGACAACACCACGGTCATGTGGTATATAAACAAGCAGGGGGGCACACATTCTTACCCCCTTTGCGGACCAGCCATGACCTGGTGGGACACAACTTTGACTTATCAAGTACATCTGCAGGCACAATTCCTGCCAGGAAAGGAAAACACTCTGGCAGACGAACTAAGCAGAAACCTCATGGATCCCCAAGAGTGGAAGCTGGATCCACAAGTCTTCAGCATGATAACAAGGAAATGGGGTTGCCCGGACTTAGATCTATTTGCCTCTCCTCTCAATTACCAACTAAAAAGATTCTGCACAAGGACTTATCACAGGCAAGCATGGAAAGTGGACGCCCTATCTTTCAGCTGGAAAAACCTATCAGTATATGCCTTTCCTCCTCTGCCTCTCCTCCCCAAGGTGCTCCTAAAGGTCAGACAGGAAAAGCCAAAGATGATACTGATTGCCCCAGACTGGCCACGCCAGTACTGGTATCCAATACTAAGAAACTTATCTCTATACCCGGCTTGGACCTTACCTCAAATACCTCGACTACTGTCCCAGCAAAACAATCCGATCATGCACAGCCAACTCAGGACATTAAACATGGCAGCATGGCGGATAATGTAGACATACACAAAGCTGTGATCGATGTCATTCTGGAAGCCAGAAGGCCTAGTACTAGAAAGTCTTATGCTGGAAAATGAAAAGAGATTCTGTGCCTGGAACCAGGCACAAGGAACTAATACAGCGGTACCAAATATTCCTCAGATTTTGCAATACTTAACTGAGATGCTGGACAAAGGCCTATCTCTTTCATCAATTAAAATTCATGCCTCTGCTATTTCGGCTCATTACAATACAGAGCCACCACTTTTTTCTCACCCTTTATTAAGTCAGTACCTCAGAGGAGCCAAAAATTTAAGGCCCCCAAGAAGACTACCAATACCTGCATGGGACCTCAACTATGTCTTGGAAAAGCTCACCCTGCCTCCTTTTGAGCCAGCTGCTACAGCTGATATGAAGTTTTATCTTGGAAAACAGCTCTGCTATTAGCAATTACTTCTGCAAGACGAGTTTCAGAGCTACAGGCGCTCATGGCTGTGGAACGTTTCATCATTTTTCATCCAGACAGGGTCTCCCTGAGGACAAACCCAACATTTATGCCTAAAGTAGTGTCCAGTGTGGCTCTTAACCAAGCATTCTTTGGATGTACACAGACAGCTAAGATTCTACTTGGACAGAACCAAAGCTTTCAGGAAAACAGAGCAATTACTAGTGGCATATGCTGCAGGATCACAAGGAAAGCCTTTCTCAAAGCAGACTATTTCTAAGTGGTTAGGCCACTACATTAGTTTCTGCTACTTACACCATGGCAAGCCAGTGCCTAAGGGCATTAGGCCTCATTCCACCAGAGCTGCAGCCATCTCAGCAGCTTTACTCAGGGGAATACCAACCAGAGACATTTTAGAGGCGGCTACTTGGAGTTCAGTGCACACCTTTACAAAGCATTATCATCTGCCACTCTACTCTAAATCCAGGGCAGGCTTTGCCACTGCAGTTCTGCAGGGCCTCATAGCCACTCCTACTGCTGTCTAGTTCCAGCCTCCCAACCATAGCTTTGGGACTCTAACCAAATGTAATGACTGCAACAGTGAAACACAAAGAACATAGTACAGTTGTGTACACTTACCATAAATGTAGATGTTCGAGTGTATTCACTGTTGCAGTCCAGGTTACCCACCCGCCTTCCCCCTTTTTTCTTTTGGATCTTATCTTTCCTTCTCTGATTTATACTACCTATGTGGTGTATTTGCTTATAGATGAAGGTAAAATTTATATTGATGTATTTCTGAATATATACATAAAGTTTGGCTACCCTTTTTGGGGGCACCTGACATCTGGGGCAAGAAAAACTGAAGAAAATGGCATTGGCTGCTTCTTTTATACCCCTGACGACCTGATGTCAGGGAAGGGGCGACAGCAGCTGACACAGGACCCAAGACTTTGGAATTCAGGCTGGCTGAGGGCAACCTGCCAACAGGATTACCCAAATGTAATGACTGCAACAGTGAATACACTCGAACATCTACATTTATGGTAAGTGTACACAACTGTACTTTCTTCTATCTAATGTTTCAAATTTGCTGATGTATATGTAATTGTTGTTGGAGAAAGTATTTTACATCCAGAATGTTAAGTTATGTGAGTGTATAATATCTCCACACACACACACACACACACACACACACACACACACACACACACACACACACACACACACACACACACATCCAGAAATACAGACAGACTCACAGATACAGGTTTACCATTGAAATGTCGCCGTACCATTGCACACCTATAAAGTATTCCAGCTACAGATGTTCGAATACTTCAGATGTGTGCAGGTTACATGAGCGAATGTTATGTTTGCGAATGGACTGTGCATTTGCAAATATAACGTTCAAAGGGATGTACAGGGATCACGGTACAGTGCTGTTAGGTAAATACATCCCTTTCCTCACTGTAGTGCAGTCTCGGAGTTGGAATATATATAGTTAGGGGGGTGTGGGGGTGCAGGGGGGCTTGCCCCCCTGCATAATCTAGATGTTAGGTGTGCTAGTTAGGGAGTAGCGGGAAGGGTGACATTACTGTTAATGCCAAAAATGTCATGTCCCGACATTTTCGTCATTAACAGCTGATTTTCAACATTAGGATGGTTAGGTTATGTGTACTTTCGGCAAAGTACTTCACTAAGTAACTTTTTTATTTTTACTTTCGAGATTTCAATAGTAAACCATATATATATATATAAACATAAACACATTCAGAAGCACAGACAGACTCACAGAAATATATATATATATATATATATATATATATATATATATATATATATATATATATATATAAAAACACATTCAGAAACACAGACAGATACACAAGCTCACACACAAGTACATGGAAACACACACACACATGCGCACACACACACACACACACACACACACACACACACACACACACACACACACACATCACTTAACAGCTACTTTGAATGAACACATCATCAGATGTCTCCTTGATTTTTCTGTTTAGTGCTGTGCATTCATTTCCTGTTAAGTCCCTGAGGATTAAAGTGAGTTAATAATGTCAGACACTAAGAGGTTCATATCTTAGTATTTTACAAATCCGCTCTAATGGACTGCCTGTTCCAGTCATTGCTGTTTCTTTCTCTGTAGCTTATGCTGTGAAGCACACAAATGCATATATACACACACACACACACACACACACACACACACACACACACACACACACACACACACACACACTTTTCTTTATTATTTCACATATTTTTACTTTTTACCTTTGGTACACTGCAAAGTGTTGTTTATCCAGCATAAACGTGTTGGCAATTTGCTTTTTTACTGTCTGAGCTTCACAGCAGCTTAATATGCTGCTGTGAAGTGGTGGACTTTTTTTCAGCAGGAATTACTTGTCCATTAACTCCTAATGGAGAACATTCATTCTCCAATAAGATGACAATGTACAGGTCACCCATTCTCAAACACTCGTTACAAAATACATTGAATCTGTTGCTGTAGGCTTGTTTGAGTTACATTCAAATGTATTGCACTATTATATAACTGACGGATTTACCCATTTCAGTACAGA
This sequence comes from Protopterus annectens, assembly GCF_019279795.1. NCBI lineage: Eukaryota > Metazoa > Chordata > Ceratodontiformes > Protopteridae > Protopterus > Protopterus annectens. The sequence goes on from NC_056743.1 coordinate 1,256,269,809, forward strand.
AATTATTGTGAAGACAAAAGAACAATGTTCAGTTGTGAAGTATATTCAATTGTAAGGAAAAGTTTTGGGTCTTGCCCAAAGGTATAGTGACAATGGGAAAAGAATTCAACAATGAAGAAAACAAGAGAGATGGCTGAGAATTTCAGTTCCTAATCCAAACAGGAAATTCAGAAAAAATGCTCACTACGCACAGTAATAGCCTACCACATGTAGGTTAATTACTCCAGTGGTGAAAAATGCAACTCGGACAGCTACAGTGGCAATGAGAAGGATGTCATTATTACATCATTAATACATGCTCTAACTGTACTCTAGTTAACACAAGTCTTGTCAGACATGAAGTTGGCAATTGCCCTTGCATCCTGTTAACAAAAGCCATCCCCCTCCACACACACATTCACATGTCAACAAACAACCCCCTCCCCCCCAAAGTCGATCACATTCACAGAAATGCACACCCATTCACCCACATGCAGCCCCCCACACACATGCACACACATAAACACACATCCAGACTTTTGATTTCCTGCCTAACTCCCCAGTTTTCATGACATTAAATCCCAGAATTGTATCTCTTACTTTTAAGTGTAATTTTTTTGTCATTATCATGATTTCAAGCAGTGTGTGTGTGTGTGTGTGTGTGTGTGTGTGTGTGTGTGTGTGTGTGTGTGTGTGTGTGTATACATATATATATAAACAGATCCTTGCAATGAAGAGTATTAGTTTGCCAGCTATAGGGGATAAGAGGTCTCTCACCCGTAAGGAAAAACATTAAACCACATGTAAAAGTGCTTCTTTTTCAACAACAAAGTTTCTGGCCTAGACCCCTAACTAATATTTTCTTCTTGGTCTTGTAACTGTCAGCCTTTTCCCCACTACGTGCTTGGCCTTCTGCATGTTTGATTCAGCAGTTTGCAAATTATTGCAGAATGCAGGAAAGAGGCTCTTTCACTGTTATTTCTCTCATGTCAGATTTTGACACAATAAGTCATGGAATCTGTAGCTGTATTGTGGTTCCTTCACTGAAGGAATGTTCTAGGTGTTATGCATGCAGAATGTACATGATCAAGTCCTAGTAAGTAGTGGCCACAAGTAACCAAAACAACTGCTTTGTTTCTCTGTGAGACTAAGCAACAGGCAGAAGGCCAAGCACCTTGTGGGAAAAGGTCGATGACTACAGGACAAGGAAGAAAATATTGTGAGAGTCTCAGCCAGAAGTTTTTAGTAGATAAATTGGGATAAAGAGTATCTGAAGGACAGACAAGCTCATTGACTTGTTTGTTGTGTGTGTGTGTGTGTGTGGGGGGGGGGGGGGGGGGGTGCAAGTTTTACTTTTTCTTTTCTTTTTTTTTTTTTTTTTCTTTTTTTCTGTGTGCTGAGTAACATCACTTTTGTTTTTCTCAAGAATCAATATTTTGTTTTCTGTGTAACCAAACGGTGAATTTGTTTAGAGCTGATTGAAAGTTGTCTGAACTATTTTTGTGGTAAGGGAAAAAGAGGTTAGATAGCTTGAAATCAAGAGGAAGGTACTTACTCAATAGTCTGAAAAGAATGGACTCCAGAAGTGACCATTGTGAGACATGTGGAAAGAGATATATTCCTGGATCTAATGAGGAAGACCACTCAGAAACGTAGAATGAAAATCACTTTATTCTAGAACTTAAATTGGAGGTGGGTAAGGTTTTTGAAGGAGGATTTGGTTAATGTTATTGAAAGTTTTGGTTAACACACTGAATAATGCACCTGTTAAATTACTTAATTAGATGATAGTGTAGTATCGATAATTCTGAGTATAATAATTTGAGTATTTCTGTCTTTCAGGAATCCATGAAAATGACAGGCTAGGATGCATTTGTACAACTAATTAGTGACTTGATTATAGACTGCCTTCTGTAGAAATTTACCTAGGTTGGGCAGAAAGGAGACTCGACTTATACTTGTAGGTGCTTGCTGACTTCGTACACTTGGGGATGAGTACAATTTTTGTTTCTTTTGGAAAGGGATTGCCGTGTGTGGGAAATGCTGAAGAGATGTTGTACATGGGAAGCAGCAGAGTCAATTCTTAACTTAATGAATCATGAGTTGAGGCCATCAGTACTCACTGACCCATGAATGGAGATTGGTTCTGTTAGCTTATTTGTCTCTATTAGTTAGACTCTTTTGCAACATATCTGAATGCAAGTGACAGAGGTGGATTGTTACCTTTTCCCATGACCAACTAGGTTGTTGACTTCTTTTCCAGAATTTTCTTGAATTAGTAAAGGTTATGGTTTGCTGGTTGCATAAATATCGCACCTTTAGTCATGTCTTGGTCTTTGCTTGATTGTGTAGTGTTATGGCCCACTGTGGAGTGATAGTTTTCCAGTTACCCCATGCAGTGTCTCTTAATCTGACTAGAACTAGAAAATGCTGCTTTGTTGTCATCACTGGTAAGTAGCCAGATTTTGGGAAGATCATTTGTTATCGGGAGCAGCTGTTTTTTGCTGGTTTAGGAAGGCAAATGTTAAAATGCAAGTTGCAGAATCTACACAAGAGATTTGATGGAATTCAGTCCAATTACAGAAGTTCAAGGCACTATGGAAGTTATGTATTTTGTCAGATGAATTATTGTGAATGTCACATAGAATGGGGGTGGGGGGTAAGCCTTTTTAGTTTTTCGTAAATTAAATGTGACAACAAAGAAGTTGTTAGTATTTGGCAATCTAATCTGGATATAATAAACTTTAGCAAATCCATTTATATTTAGGAGAACAAGAAGTGAATGGCTGTAAGTGGTTGTCTTTGGCTGAGTTCATTCTTTGACTGGAAAAAATATTGCTGGAAAGATGTGAAAGTAATGTCTAACTAAACTAAGGAAATTTACATTTAATCCATTTAGGATTAATACTTTTTTAGCAGGTGTGAAGAGGGTTGTTAGGAGGCCTATAAAGGCTGAATGAGTGAGTGGTGGAAGTTACAAGGGAATGATAGTTAGGTATTTCCTTTCTAGGCAAGTTGAGACCAACTGTGATCCATTTGGGACCAACTTTTTCAGTACATGGATAATTAGATGTGGTCCTAGACATACCTCTGAACCTCTTAGCACAAGAATTCTGTATAAAGCCAAAAGTAATTGGGGACTAAATGCCTAAAGATCCAGACACATTTTTGAATATTAAGCTTATAAACTTCAAAATTTGATAAAATAACAGGTTTTGCATTAGCATGCATTTTCTGAAGGTATAAAGTCTTAAATTCAAATGCCTCTCATTATTTATTGACTTCAGTTTTCACTGGTTTGCCAGAAAATCACAAATTTTATAAGGAACAGTCTAAAGCTATGAGACCAAGTTCTTGACATTCTGCAAACTATGTATAGTTAAGTATGGTCCTACAGATAATTAAATGTTTAGTTATTATGTATCCTCCTCCTGTTCTTGATCCTGGTCATTCAAAAGATATTGTAACACGTAGTTTAAAAAGAGTGGTTAGATACCAGTTGTTAATGGTATTGGCCACGTTTGACAAATAACTGAACCAAAACAATGCCAGGTGCCTTAAACTCCCAATTACTAAAAAAACAACTGCGGGTATAGTCCAAAGGCACACACATTTATGGTAGAATTCTACAATAAACATGTGTGCCTTTGGACTACACCCGCAGGTATTGTATTTTTAGATGTTCTTCGTCTTCCCTTGCTGCAGTCCTGACTATTGGGTATAGTCCGCGTCCCAGTCGGCCCGAATACCAGAGTATAAGGCTGACGTCGGTCATGGCGCCTTAGACTGATGTCAGTACGTCAGGGTACTAATGCGCATGACCGACGTCATTTCCTCAGTCTTTTTTGCCGCATGGTCCGATGCAGAAGCAATTTTGCGAGTGCAGGTTGGCGTTCTGAGATTTTCCGAAACCGGAGTTTCAGACCGAAACAGAGTTGGCTAAGTAACCCCGTTGGGGAACATTTTGTTTTTTTCTTGCCTCAGTATTTAACCGGATGTCAGAAAAAGTGAAGCCTAGGGGTGAGGAACCGGCAGTCCCGGACGTCGGTTCTTTAGAAGGCTCAGGGGAGCCAGAGGTTTTGCCAGGAGTCTCTATGGAGTCTCAGGCAGATACTTTACTGTTACAGGATGTGCCCTCTCAGGAGGTAGGCCAGGCTGAGGGGGCTTCTCAGGTAACTGTTCTTCCCTCTCTTCCCAAGGTAGTTAGGGCCTCTCCTTCTGTTGCCAAAGCTTCTTTTAGAGGTAGGCCAAGTTCAGCTTCTGTGGGGGCTTCTCCTAGCATTTCGGGCTCTGTGCCTAAGAAACATATGCTTAAAATGGCAGAAGATTTGATTACTCTGATTAGAGGTTCTATGCCCCCGCCTGATAAGAGGCCTAGGGTGGAACAGGAGTTTGATAGTTTTGAACAGTGTTCACAGGCTTCAGAGTCTTCTGTGGAAGACTTGCAAGAGTTTCCTGCTTATTCTGATTCTGATGTGGATGATTCCACTCCTACAGCTTCTCCTCCTGAGGATTTTTCATTTTCAGAGACTCTTCACTCCATGAGGGAGCACTTTAAATGGGAAGGCCAGGATTACTCTGATTCCAGGAAAAGGCTTAGGGAATTCTTGTTTTTACCCCAGCATAGGCCCTTAGCTATTCCTCCTGTGTTGAATGTGGTGGAGGATGTTTTTGCAGAGGCTTCCCTGAACCCTGACTCCTTGCCTCCTGCTCCTGTTAAGCCTGATAGGTATTATAGGGTGCCCAAGCTCATAAGTATTTGTTTAAGAGTCCCAGGGCGGACCCAGAAACTGTTTCTCAGGGGCCTAAAGGTGTTAAAGCTTCTGTGGTTAAAAATCCTGTACCCTCGGATAAAGAGGCAAGGGCTTTGGATAGGTGGGGTAAGAAAGTATATACTTCTTCCACTCTAGCCATGAGGGCGTTGAATTGTCAGTTTCATATGCTGAAATATCAGAATTATCTCCTTTCACAATTGAAATCTAAGGTGGATGCTTTGGCGGAAGGTATTGAGTGTAAAGAATTGCTGGATTTGGTTCATGTGTCTGAACAAGTGGGTAAGCATTCTTTGCAGTGTGGTTTTGATGCTGTTCAGGCCTCCTCGAGGGTGGCTGCTACTAGTTCTGTTCTTCGCAGACATGCCTGGTTGAAGGATCAGAATTTAGCTGAGCATGTTAAGACCAGGATTTTGGATGCTCCTTTACAGTCTGATGTGTTGTTTGGACCGCCTGTGGAAGCAGTTTTAAAGAAAATGGAGGACAAAGCTATGTCTATGCCTTTCCACCTCTGCCTCTTCTTCCAAAGGTATTATTAAAGGTCAGACAAGACAGGCCAAGGATGATTTTGATAGCTCCAGATTGGCCTCGGCAACACTGGTACCCACTTCTAAGGAGTCTTGTAAAGAAGCCTCCATGGCCTTTACCTCTGATTCCTCATCTGTTATCTCAGAAGGACGGTCATCTGCTCAATGTCAAGCTTCAATCTCTTCATCTCACAGCTTGGCATATTCTGTGTTGAAGCACAGCAGGTCTCAGCTTCCTCAACAAGTTTTAAATGTGATTATGGAAGCTAGAAGGCCTAGTACTAGGAGAGTGTCACAGAAAAATGGAAGAGATTTTTATTTTGGAGTACAGCAAAGAATTTGGAGATTTCAGAGCCTAATTTGAGTGTGGCTCTTCAATATCTTACTGAATTATTGGACAAAGGTTTGTCCTTCTCTTCCATAAAGATTCATGCTGCAGCAATTTCAGCTCACTATGATTGTGACCCACCTTTGTTTTCGCATCCTTTGTTCAAGCAGTTTCTTAGAGGGGCAAAGAATATAAGACCCCACGTAGAGCTCCTACTCCTGCTTGGGATCTCAATTTTGTGTTGGAAAAACTTACTCTACAACCTTTTGAGCCTGCAGCTACTGCTGAATTGAAATATTTGTCATGGAAGACTGCTTTTCTGTTGGCTATTACTTCTGCAAGAAGGGTGTCTGAGTTGCAGGCCCTTATGGCAGTAGAGCCCTTTTGGTTTTCCATAAGGACAGGGTTTCACGTACTAATCCTTCCTTTATGCCTAAGGTGGTTTCTAGTGTGGCTTTAAACCAAACTATTCATTTGCCTACGTTTTTGCAGATCCTCAAAATAAAGGGGAAAAGATTTTGCACACTTTAGATGTACACAGGCAATTGCGTTATTATTTGAGCAGGACTAAAGATTTTAGGCAGTCTCAGCAGTTACTTGTTTCTTTTGCTTTGAGTTCACAGGGCAAGCCTGTGTCAAAACAAACTATTTCTAGGTGGATTGGCTTTTGCATTGCATTTTGTTATTCCCATCATGGCAAAGAGGTTCCAGCTGGGATTAGGCCTCATTCCACTAGGGCTACTGCCACTTCAACAGCATTTCTAAGGGGTGGCAACTAAGGATATTCTGGAAGCAGCTACTTGGAGTTCAGTGCATACTTTCTCTAGGCATTATCACCTGCCTATATACTCTAAGACTAGGGCTGGTTTTGCCACAGCTGTTTTACAAGGCATGTTGTCAGCTCCTGCTACTTTATAATTTGCCAGCCTCCCTTACCTCTGCTTTGGGATTCTACCCAATAGTCAGGACTGCAGCAAGGGAAGACGAAGAACATAGTACAGTTTTGTACCTACCATAAATGTAGATGTTCGAGGATTCCCTTGCTGCAGTCCAATTTACCCTCCCTCCTTCCCCTCTGTGTTTCAGGGTGGTTGTGTAGGTGAGTTTACATGCTTATATTTTTTGTATATATTGCTATATATATTGTACATGTTTTTTGGTGCAGGTTGTTTTTGGGACTTGTCTTTTTGGGTCTTCTGACATCTGGGGCAAGAAAAGACTGAGGAAATGACGTCGGTCATGCGCATTAGTACCCTGACGTACTGACGTCAGTCTAAGGCTCCATGACCGACGTCAGCCTTATACTCTGGTATTCGGGCCGACTGGGACGCGGACTATACCCAATAGTCAGGACTGCAGCAAGGGAATCCTCGAACATCTACATTTATGGTAGGTACAAAACTGTACTTTATTATGACTAAGTCATGTTGAGTTTCCATGTATGTGTCATTCAGATTTATCATTCATCCTGTTAGAATGAGGAGCTCTGTTTTTCTTTAGGTGCTGTATTGTGAACTATTTCAGAAGAAGGTACAGCAGAGCTCGTCTTTATGTCTCTGGAAAGCAATGCTAAAATAAAGATAAGTGAATGAGTGAATAAATAAATAAATAAATGAAATAAACAAAACTGCTTCTTGCCAATAGAAGTGCTGTAGTTCTATAATACTGTGCGCTGGACCCTTTAATATTTATTTTTTTCTGTCTTTCTTTCAAAGCTAATGTCTGTGCAGAATGTGCAGGTTGGAGACTGGGTAGTAGTGGTGGTGGTAAGGGAATGTTCTTTTTAGACACTGTTTCCAGTCTGAAATAGATTTCATTGTAAGTAGCAGGGCCAGCCTTAGACAAAATGAAGTTCACCTTGGTATTCCCCACCTGCTCCCTCCATGCTGTCCACTGTCTTTGCTATTGCCTCCTTATTATTTCCTCCCATGCCAGACTGTCCATGAAATCCAGATTACCTTATTCTTTTCTCCCAATTAGTCTTTGGCTTTTCTCTTGCATTATTTTAACACACCCTAACTGGCCAAGACTACACTGTAATAGCAGTGGAGGAAAGAACTGAATTAAGCCAAAGGTATTTAGGCCACTAGGCCCCCAGAAACCATCGAGTTCTTGATCCCTTGAGTTTTTCTCCAACCTTTTAATTCAAGGATGGCTTGAGCAAAAACCATAACTAAAAAACAAAAAGGCAGTCTGTTTTGTTTTTCTTTCAAGAAAGACATACATTCTCTCTATGGCTTAATGTTCGAAGCTGACAAAATGTTAGTTGCAAATAAACTGGGAAGACAAATGTTTTCAATGATGCATAAATCATATTTGGCCACAGTACCTTCTTCCTTACACATCAAAAAGATAGTCGAACTCTGTGTAACCATGTTGTTTAGATTTGGACAAAATAAAAGAAAAAAACTGTTAGTGTAAGTTTGCTTTGATCATATGGTATAGAACAATATATGTGATGTATAATGTTTGTAAATGTGAATTTGTTAATATGGTTTGTTTACTTTTACGTAAATGTAAGTGTGCCTATGTCACAAGTGGTAGTTCAGTAAAGGTACTGAAAAAAAGTAAAAGAACAAATGACCACAGCATACCTCTGAGCTCTGATGATTAGAAAAGTTATAGAAACAATGATCAAACAGTCCTCAATCCCCATATAAGCTGTAGCAACCTTCTGTGCACACCTCAGAGGTTTGAGTGTGAGGAAAATTAAAGAACTAATGACCACATGTTACCCATCCCATCCCACATGCTCTGTAAACCTTCTGTGCATACCTATGATGAGTATGGCCAGTTTTAGACTTGGGACTAGTTTAAAACTAGCTGGGACCAAGAACAAAGCATCCTGTGCCAAAATCCACTTATACAGTTTGGGATGTGGGAGTCCCAGTAAGCCCCCACCACAGAAGTTCTGAAGGTGAAAATGTTCCATGATGCATTTTATAGCTTATTTTGAAAGGTAATGATGTTAATGTTTTCATGCTAACCAGAAGAGTTATGAATATTATTGACAAAAATCCGTGATATTATTTTTTCAAACACACACATATTTACACTGCACCTGACAAGCAAGTTCTATCACAAGATGCATAGATTTTTCATGCACACACATGTATGCACAGAGATACAAGCACGTATGATGAGCATGCACACATACAGTGACACTGCTCCTCACAAGCCAGGTCTATTACTAGATGCACACACACACACACACACACACACACACACACACACACACACACACACACACACACACACACACACACACACACACACACACACACACGCCACATGTTTACCTGTAGGCAAATTGGAGGTACGCTAGTTCACCTATGGCATGTAGTTGGGCTGTTGGAGGAAACCAGAGGGGACACAGCCAAGAAATTGACCAAAGAGCCAAGAGCAGTGAGATGGTGATGTTATTTACTGTACTGCTGTGCCGGTGATCAGTTGGTTTTACATAAATTTTTCCCAAACTACTAAAGACAGCCTCTTTATTGTGTACTATACTGATATCCAACTGTGACAGACAGCAAAGGAAATTATGACCAAATTTTACTCTTACGTACACGGTAAGCACCCCCATCTACATACAAGCAAAAGCTGTAGTTTACATTGACTTCAGCAAATACAAAACATTCTGTGACAGTGCTCCTGTCACTCTAGCTTAATGACCATTTAACAGTAATAAAGCAGCAGAGTAAGCCACTGTTTTCTACCTAAAACCTCCATACCCATCAATTACAGACACTTTATTGGCAGTGTACACCTCAGATGTATGTTTGTGATAAAAATGACAATGGTATTATTGTGGCTTGCTTTACTTCAATGAATAATTTTCATGTAAAGCCATCTTAATAACTGATTAACTTGATCATGACAACAGGGTCAGTCAATTTGATTCCCAGGGAGCCCTGTACTAGATACTGTTGATTGCATGTCTGATTGTACTAAAACAACTTTGGAATAACCTCTGCTGAGTTGTTGAGAGCTATGTTCAGTTTTGTTTCAGATGTTGGAAGTTTTGCTTGCTTTCAACGTTCAACACAGCTGGTTTCAGCCAGCTCAATATCAAACAGAGCTGCATAGAAGCAAGAGTGCTATGACCTAATCATGGAAGTTACTTTATCAGTTGATTATGATTAGTCCTAATTTGTTGTGTTTTGTTTACTGGGAGGTTGTATTATAGGTTCATAGGTTCATAGGTTCATACTAGGCTATCTGCCCGAGGGCATTTACAAGCCTAGCCCATAGTTTTGTGGCTTACGCCACCCCTTTAGTATGGGGAACTATACCCATTATTTTGCTGTGCCTCTGTTGAGCAGTGACACTGAGGTAATCCCTGGGGTATATCTGCGATCTCCCATCCATTGGTCAAGATTTCTCTTGAACAAGGCCAGCGAGGTGCTCTGCCTCACATATACCGGGATTTTATTCCACAGCATAGGGAGTCTTTGGGTGATGAATCTATCCCTCCAGCATGTCCTATTAATAGCCGTGTCGAGGTTTAAGTCTCCCGCCCTTGTGGCTCTGACGGATCTAGATTTTTGAGGTGAAGCATATTCATCAAATCTGGGTTTGACATGGCCTTGTATGTTAGGCAAAGGTCACCTCTGAGCAAGCGTGCGACTGAATAGAGCTGGAGTTCTTTCAGTTGGGCAGCATAGGACAGATGTTTGAGACCCTTTATCCTTTTGGTGAGGAACTTTTGTGGCCTCTCCAGCTGCTGCAAGTGTCGGGTCAGATACATTCAATGGGGCATTGTACTCAATCATTGGTCTGATGAGTGATGAGTATAGGGAGACTATGACCTCCCTTGATCTAGATGAGAATCCTTCATGATAAGGTGGGCAATGTAGAAGGTCTTCCTAACTACTTTAGCTACATGGGTGTCGAATGACAGACTACTATCAACCTGGGTCCCCAGGTCCCTGATAACTTCTTCTGTACTCAGTGGATTGCCACCTATTTGGTAGCTAGGGGTAACCTTGTTTTTCCCGAAGGGTATGACTATGCATTTTTGGCATTTAACTTAGGCCATGGCTCTGGCACCAGTTATCCGTTTCTGTGAGACCCTTCTGAAGGATATCTGTGTCAGATGTGTTTTCTACTATGGCACCCAGTTTGCAGTCATCTGCAAACTTTGTCAGCCATAACCCTCCTGTGTTTGCTTGTACTTGGAAAAGTAGATGCCACACAAGAGTGGGCCCAGGACTGAGCCCTGTGGTACACCACTTGTGACAGGCTTTGAGTCTGACATGGCGCCAGCAACTCTGACCCTGTGGGTTCTGTCACTCAGCCAGTTTGCAACCCATCTTGTGATGTATGGGTTAACATTTAAGCTGATGAGTTTTTCAATGATACCCGAGTGGGGTATTGTATCAAAGCCCTTCGCCAGATCGACGTTGGCTGTATGGACTGCCTTTCCTCATCAATGGCTTTGGTGACTGTTTGAAAAAGTCAACCAAGTTTAGAAGGCATGATCTGCCTTTGACAAAGCCAAACTGGGATGGATCCAAAGTCTGCAAATTCCTATGTCTTTATTTATGAGGTCCATTATGATCCTCTCCATGGCTTTGCAGATAAGGCTTGTCAAGCTAATGGGCGGTAATTTCCAGGGTCGGTGGAGGCACCGCCTTTGTGAAGTGGGACCACAGTTGCAGTGCGCCACTCCTGGGCGTATCCAGAGGTAAGCCTATGATTAAACAGCTGTCCTAGCTGTGGGTTTAATTCCTCGTTGAGTTCGTGGGGCACACAGCTGGGGACACCATCAGGTCCCATGGATGCTGTGTATTTTGCTTTGGAGGGAGCAGTTCTCACTTGGGCGTTGGAGATGTTTGGGGGCTGCAATCGCTGGTATAGATATCTCTCCTTTTGGGGGGAGGGGAGAAGTTTGCACTGAACCTGTCAGCCAGTATGTTGGCAATGTCTGTAGGATCAGTAATCTTCACATCATTTTGAACTAGTTCTGAGCATATCTGGGAGTTTCCTCCCAGGTTTCTAACATAGCTAAAGAAGGCCTTATGATTGTCTTTTGAGTCTTTAGCTATTTTTCTCTCAAAATTTGCTTTGGATGATTTTATGAGAGCTCTTAGTTTTTTACTTATAGTGATCAAGGGTGTCTTACCTTTTAAGGATTTTGCTCTATCTTGTAGTAGCTTCCTCCTTTTGTTGTAGTTTGTTTATGGCTGGGGTCCACCAGAGTGGACGCTTGCCTTTGGTACAAAGAGTCTTTGTTTTGCTTGGGATTGCCTTATCCATGCAGTCCTGCAGGTGCTGGTAGAAGGCATTTGTAAGTGATTCAGCGGCTTGAGTACTGTTTTCCGTCGGCTCGGGGGCCTTAAAGGAGACCACACTAGTCTTTAGAAGTGGTCTCCTATTCCTTTCCACTTTGCAGCTTTGGATGCCTACTTTCATTCTTGTAAACTCCTACTACATGTATATTATATTTGTTTGATAATATTACTGTGTTTTGATGCCTTGTTCAGTTGTCTACTTTGTCCATAGGTGTTTATTGTTGATTTTACTTTATTATTAAGAGCTACCTTCATTTACTTGATGTTTATAAAGCTATTAAATTGTCACTCATTTTGCAAATCAATGAAATATTACTGACAAAAAAAAAATTCTGTGACCAAGTCCAAACCCATAAGGTTGATATTATTAAACAACAAAACATAGCAGACTCTATCATGCTGAATAGTTTTATATGAAAAACAAAGAAAACTCTTCAAACTACTAAAATTCAGAAAAAAACGTCCAGTAGACGAAAAAGGAAGCTGCAAACTGTAGATGCATTAAGCTGCTCGTGACGATCGTGCCTTGGCCCAGCAATCAAGGAGCCTCAATCCTCACCACTAACACCAGGGATGGTGTCTCATATAAGAGGAAAGGATAACAAGTATACACAGTAAAGTACAATTTCCCTTAAGTGCACGCAGAGATCACAGTCAGTCTGGGGCTGGTTGCTCCCTTGCTCTCCAGGTCCCCAATAAGACTCCCCACTGGCACAGCTATAGAGTCCAGATCTTAAGCCTCGCTGGCAAGCTAACCTCCAGTACCCTGTCTGTTCCACCAGTGCTTTGTGTCCCTGCCCAGGTAGCTGACACACCACACACATTTTGAGATAAGTATTTATACAACTTTATAGACACTCCTGTGAAAGGCTGACATAGATTCTCCAGCTGTGCCTCTTTACCCAGACTTTCTGCCACCACCAGCTAATACTTATCAGCTACCCAAAGGCCCTTAAAAGGGTGTTCAATTATTGCTGTGAAATAGTATTATCCAATTGGTAATGTGACTATTCCGTCTAAGGCTTATTACAATAAACTCTATAAATATGCAATGTACTCTAGAGCTTACTTATCTTTACACAAACCAGCCACAGGTAACGGTTTTTAAAATATTTAATAATAAATAGTTAAAAACACAAGACAATACTACTACACCACAGTGATATCTAAGAGTTCAGAGATCACACGGAAACTTAAAACAATACAGTAGGAAAGGTCTGATATAACAGAAAAACACTTGTCTAACTTTCTTCTAGGTTCCTAGCTATTACTACAAGAAAACATACTTCAAAGACACTACTTACATAAGACAACAGGCAGAGTGCTGATAAGTTGGATATCAAAATCAAAATGCTCACAGTCTCTTTTTGAACAATAGATGTTCTTCATCTCACATTGCTGCAGTCATAACTTGTGGGTAGTCCGCTGTCCTCGGTCGGCCCGAATACCAAAGTATTAGGCTGTTGTCGGTCATGGGCGCTCAGATCTGATGTCAGAGCGTCATGGTATTAAAGCGCATGACCGACGTCATATCCTCAGTCTTTTTTGCCGCATGGTCCGAAGCAGAAGCAGCGTTTGCAAGTGCCGTTCGGCGTTCTGAAATTTTCGTATTCTGAGTTTCAGACCGAAACCAAGTTGGGCTAAGTACCCCGTTGGGGAATATTTTTGTTTTTTCTTGCCTCAGTTAATTCCGGATGTCAGAAAAAGTGAATAATTGTATTTCTTGTGGGAAACAGATACCGCATAGGGATTACCACTCTCTCTGTATTCCTTGTTTAGGGCCTGAGCACGACGTAGTCGGGTGTCACTTTTGTGCTAGATTTAATAAGCGCACCATTAAACGTAGGTTAGATTGCGCTAGGCTTGTCTTCGGTAAGCGGTGTAATTACAATATGCCGTCGGATCCTCCGACGCCCGCTACCGCTAAGAAGCGCAAGGAAAAATCATTAAGGTCCAAGCAGGATGAGTCGTCCGTTCCGGATGCCGGTTCTTTAGAAACTACGGTGGAATCTGTAGATCCAGCCGAGGTTTCAGCTGAGTCTCAGGGGGAGATGTTAATTTTGCAAGATGTGGCCTCTCAGGAGTCAGGTCAGGCTGAGGGGGCCTCTCAGGTTGCTGTACTCCCTTCTTTGCCTAAGGTGGTTAGGCCTTCTCCTTCTGTCTCTAAGGTACCTTCCAAGGTCAGGCCTGGTTTGCTTTCCTCAGGTGTCAGTCCTAGTTCTGCAGGTTCTGTGCCTAAAAAGCACATGCTTAAAATGGCAGAAGATTTAATTTCCTTAATCAGGGGTTCTATGCCCCCTCCAGATAAGAGGCCTAGGGTGGAGCCAGAGGTGGAAAGTTTGGAACAGGCTTCAGATTACTCAGAGTCTTCGGCTGAAGACATTCAGGATTTTCCTCCTTATTCTGATTCAGACGCAGAGGATTCCAGTCCTTCTGCTTCTCCTCCAGAGGATTTTTCTTTTTCAGAAACCCTGCATTCTATGAGGGAGCATTTTAAATGGGAAGGTCAGGATTTCTCAGATTCCCGAAAGAGGCTTAGGGAATTTTTGTTTTTACCACAACATCGGCCCTTGGCTATACCTCCTGTTTTGGATGTTGTTCAGGATGTTTTCTCTGAGGCTTCTCTTAATCCAGACTCTTTGCCTCCTGCGCCTGTTAAACCAGATAGGTATTACAGAGTGCCAGAGGCTCATAAATATCTGTATAAGAGCCCAAGGGCTGACCCAGAAACTATTAGCCAGGGACCTAAGGGTGTCAGGGCTTCTGTTGTAAAGAATCCAGTTCCTATGGATAAAGATTCTAGAGCTTTGGATAGGTGGGGTAAAAAAGTGTATACCTCTTCCACTCTAGCAATGAGGGCTTTGAATTGCCAGTTTCATATGTTGAAGTACCAGAATTTTCTCCTTACTCAGTTAAAATCTAAGGTAGATGCTTTGGCAGAGGGCATAGACTGTAAGGAATTACAGGATTTGGTTCATGCCTCTGATCAGGTGGGTAAGCATTCTTTGCAATGTGGTTTCGATGTTTTACAGGCTTCTTCCAGGGTGGCTGCCACTGGATCAGTTATTCGCAGGCATGCCTGGCTTAAGGATCAGAACTTGTCAGAGCATGTTAAAGCTAGGATTTTGGATGCTCCTTTGCAGTCTGAAGTTTTGTTTGGTTCTCCTGTGGAGTCTGTCTTAAAGAAAATGGAAGACAAGGCTAAGTCTATGCAGATGGTTAAAGATTTTTTGCAGGTGCAGCCCCCTAAGTTTAGCAGGAATTGGCCTACTAAGGGATGGGCTTACCCTTCTTCTGATTTACAGTCTAGGGGCAGATCTAGACGTGGTAGGGGCAGAGCTCAGGGTTCTTTCAGGCCTAGAACGTGGAGTTCCCCTGCACAATCTACAGGTGAGGGCAGGGGCCAGTCCTTTCGTAAACAGGCCCAATGACCTGCATCTTCAGCTGCCAGATCCTTCCTGTCTGGCAGCTCCTTTGGGAGGAAAGTTGGCACTCTTCAAGCAAAACTGGCTTTTAGTCACCCAGGACAAATGGGTGTTGGACATTATAGACCGAGGCTACAAGTTTTATTTCCACACATTGCCTCCTTTCAAAGGCATGCCAGACGTTCCTCCTCAGCAAAGGGTAGAGGCTCACAAACAGATTTCTTTACTTCTTCAAATGGGGGCTATACAGCAGGTCCCTCTGTCAGAAGTGGGCCTAGGATCTTATTCTCGCCTATTTCTTGTACCAAAGAAAGGAAACACTTGGAGGCCAATTTTGGATTTATCTATCCTCAACACATACCTGGACATTCCAAAATTCAAAATGTTGACGTTGCAACAACTTCTGCCTCTGTTAGGCAAAGATCACTGGATGGTAACTCTGGATCTCAAAGAAGCTTATCTTCATGTTCCTATCAGGCCCAGTTGCAGGAGATTCCTGCGTTTTCGGGCTGGGACTTTACATTATCAGTTCTCTGCATTGCCCTTTGGCTTATCTACTGCGCCCAGGGTGTTCACAAAGGTTCTGGCTCCGGTGATAGCCTTCTTAAGGTTAAGAGGAATACAGATTTATCCTTATTTGGATGATTGCCTGATTCTTGCTCAAGACAAAAACAAGCTTCTTCACCATCTACAGTATGTTATGGCAGTGTTAAGGTGCCTAGGGTATTCTGTGAACGAAACAAAGTCCAGTCTAGTACCCTCTCAGGAAATGTGCTTTCTGGGTGTGAGACTGAATACAGCTTCCCAGATGGCTTTTTTGACCCTGGACAAGCAAAGGAACCTTACACTTTACTTCCAACAATTGTCTCTATGGTCCAGGCTGACTGCAAGGACAGTCCTTCAAGCCTTGGGGTTCATGGCATCTTGTATTCTGGTGCTTCCCAATGCCAAACTGCATATGAGGAAGCTACAATGGTATCTCAAAAATGTATGGACACAACACTGCCACGATCTGGACACTGTCATTCAAATAATACCTTGCATTCAAAAGGAAATTTTGTGGTGGGCTCAGGAATGTCACCTAAACAAGGGACTCTCTGTGACCCGACCAGAGGCGAGTCAGATCTTAACGACAGATGACTCGGACAAGGCTTGGGGAGCACACCTCAATGGAAAATGGGTTCAAGGCACGTGGCCTGCCAGACTTCAGCATTTACATATCAACTTGAAGGAGATGTTAGCAGTCCAGTTTGCATTGATGGCTTTCAAGGATTTACTTCATCCAGGACAAGTGTTGATTCAAACAGACAACACAACTGTCATGTGGTACATCAACAAGCAAGGGGGAACCCATTCGTACCCTCTTTGCAGGCAAGCTATGATTTTGTGGGAGACTGCTCTCAGTTTGCACCTCACTCTTCAGGCAAGGTTTCTGCCAGGAGCACAGAACTCCTTAGCAGATGTTTTGAGCAGACAGATGGTGGATCCCCACGAGTGGAAGTTGGATCCTCATGTATTTCGACAGTTGACAGTGATATGGGGGACTCCAGACATAGATCTGTTCGCTTCTCCACTGAATTTCCAGTTGCCAAAGTTTTGCACAAAGATGTTTCATCCAACAGCTTGGAAAGTGGATGCTCTATCATTCAGTTGGAGCAATCTTCACGTCTATGCCTTTCCTCCTCTGCCTCTCCTTCCCAAGGTACTCTTGAAGGTCAGACAAGACAAGCCCTCCATGATTCTAATAGCTCCGGATTGGCCTCGACAGCACTGGTACCCTCTGCTGAGGAGTTTAGTACGGGAGCCTCCTTGGCCTTTGCCTTCAATTCCACACCTTTTGTCTCAGGCGGGCAATCATTTCCTCAATGTCAGGATTCAGTCCCTGCATCTAACAGCCTGGCATATTCTGTTCTAGAACCTGGAGGGTCGCAGCTTCCTCAACAAGTTTTGAATGTTATTTTGGAGGCCAGAAGGCCTAGTACCAGGAAAGTTTATGCTGATAAATGGAGGAGATTTTTAATTTGGAGCAAAGCAAAGAGCTTTGATGTTTCCAGGCCTGATTTGAGTGTTTCTCTTCAATATCTTACAGAATTATTAGACAAGGGTTTGTCTTTCTCCTCTGTAAAAGTTCATGCTGCAGCCATTTCTGCTCACTATGACTGTGACCCACCATTATTCTCTCATCCTTTGTTTAAGCAATTCCTTAGAGGGGCAAAGAACATAAGACCCCCGCGTAGAGCTCCTACTCCTTCTTGGGATCTCAATTTTGTGTTGGAAAAACTTACTTTACCTCCTTTTGAACCTGCAGCTACGTCTGAGTTAAAGTTTTTGTCTTGGAAGACTGCTTTTTTGTTGGCCATTACATCTGCTGGAAGGGTATCTGAATTACAGGCTCTAATGGCAGTTGAACCCTTCCTGATTTTTCATAAGGATAGGGTATCTCTGCGTACTAACCCTACTTTTATGCCTAAAGTGGTTTCAAATGTGGCCTTGAACCAATCTATTCATTTGCCTACTTTTTATGCTGATCCCCAAAATAAAGGGGAGAAAATTTTGCACACTTTGGATATTCACAGGCAGTTGCGTTATTATTTGAGCAGGACTAAAAGGTTTAGACAGTCTCAACAGTTGTTTGTTTCTTTTGCTTTGGGCTCTCAGGGGAAACCTGTTTCAAAACAAACTATTTCTAAGTGGATTGGCCATTGTATTGCTTTTTGTTATTCTCATCATGGTAAGGAGATTCCGGCTGGAATCAGACCTCATTCCACTAGGGCTACTGCCACTTCTACTGCTTTTTTAAGGGGTGTAGCTACTAAAGATATTTTGGAGGCGGCTACTTGGAGTTCAGTGCACACTTTTTCTAAGCATTACCATCTCCCTCTTTATTCCAAATCTAGGGCTGGATTTGCCACTGCAGTCTTACAGGGCATATTGGCAGCTCCCAATGCTTTATGATTTTGCCAACCTCCCTTTACCTTTGCTTTGGGATTCTACCCACAAGTTATGACTGCAGCAATGTGAGATGAAGAACATAGTACAGTTTTGTACCTACCATAAATGTAGATGTTCGAAGATCCACATTGCTGCAGTCCAATTTACCCTCCCTCCTTCCCCTCTGTAGTTTGGAGTGGTTGTATGGTTTGGGTTGTAGATGTTGTTTGTACTTGAGTTTTGGAGGTTTTTTCTATTTTTGGCTGTGGCCTTTCTTTTTAGGGCCTTCTGACATCTGGGGCAAGAAAAGACTGAGGATATGACGTCGGTCATGCGCTTTAATACCATGACGCTCTGACGTCAGATCTGAGCGCCCATGACCGACGCCAGCCTAATACTTTGGTATTCGGGCCGACCGAGGACAGCGGACTACCCACAAGTTATGACTGCAGCAATGTGGATCTTCGAACATCTACATTTATGGTAGGTACAAAACTGTACTTTTTTAAACTCACTAACAAACAGCTCTGCTAGGGCCCTCCAAGATTACATCATTTTGACACTTACGTTTCCCCAGTATACACATTACATATTTTTGGCACTTAGTCTGGAGTTCCCAGGTCAATAAACTGCATTATTTAGCAATCTAACACCTGCTCAGGAAACGACAACAATAAAAGACATTTCACATGTACACTCTAGCAATTATTCCTTAAGTTAAGACAATAGAAAGAATGTGTTCAGCCAGCCACTTCGGCACCACTATTTAGATCATTTTTACTTCAAAGAACATTTGAATTGCTTGGCTTTGTTTTCCTTACAGCAGATGGCAATGTTGCAACAATCTTGAAGTTCACATTTTACAGTGTTTTCTTTCATTTAAGAACACAAGCCTGTATTTTACATTTATATATACAAATGATAGAATTATGTATCAAATTCTATTTGACTAGGCTGGCAGCCTTCGCCCATCCTTCCCCAATCTTGACACTGCTTTTTTAATACACACACTTTTCGTCTGGGCACAGTCCAGACTTCTTCAGACACAAAAACACAATAAATGTAAAAGCACACACTAAAATACTCTTGTAGGAACAGCACATGACTAGTTGACTAGTTGTGTTTTATCTTAGCTGTGCTTAACTAATTATACAAATAAATGATTAAATAATTAAGAAACCCCACTCTTCATTCATCTCACTTTCTGTTGAAATACAGAATACCACTGAACATCCTATCACTGTCAACTCTAAGAATATATATGCAAAAATATACAAAGATAAACATATCCACAGTGAGATATAGTCACCAGTAAATCATAAGAAGTAAATGATGAACAATGACATTAAAAGCACCATAAAATCAGGTTAAAAGCAAATGAAACATATATTCCAATGGCTCAACTGAATAAAACTCATTCAAGATGTATACAGCACCTTGAGAACTGCACCATTCAAATGTTATCAAAAGAAACTTACACTTAGCCTGGATAATGTACCTAAATTCCTTACGTTTACAAGATTTAGACAAGTTTTATAGTAAGTGTTACTCACTAGACATTGGTGAAAGACCACTTAAACACAAGTTATCCTTACTTTATCACTCCACGCCATGTCTTTCTACTATACAAAACATTCAGTGCTGACCCAGATGCACTACAATCCACAACGAAGGGTCCAGCTTGGAAAAAACAGATAAAATTAGCGTATACTAAAATCCACCTAGAGTGGATTCGTCAAAATTCCACCTATGAGCCTTATGGCCCAGTCTAAAGACAAAAAACTGTTAGCAGGTAAATTATTTATGTGTGAACACAGATCATATACTGCGTTCACTGATTCAAGTGGAATCAAGACGGACCAAACCATCCCTTCTGGTATACATAGGGTGGTTTAATAAAGAAGGACACTCAAAATCCGAAGTCTTAGTACTTGTAAGTGGGCTAACCGGACAAGGGAAATATAAAGGAAAACATCTATGGGGTGCAAACATTTAAAATATTAAATTGGATAAGTGAATTGAGATAAATAATAACATTCATCAATGGGATGCATAATGGTCCTCCCTGTATCAGGTTCAAAAGGTGAATCTACCATGGTGAACACTGAAGTCCTTAGAAAATATTTTACAAATCCTTCCTAGATATATGTAACAACTTCACTCAGACACATATAACAGGATTATTCAGGGGGATGTATAACCCTAAGTAACTACAATCAACATGCACATCAAATTTAGACTTAGGGATAGGTGTCTCAGAATAATTGTTAGAAAGTTAATGATAAGTAATGCATATTGTACCTCTATAACAACGGAGCAGTCCAAGCAGGGGACTTAGAACAAAATGAACTAAGTCCCCCTAAAGATGGAGGGCAAGAGGTCCAGCAACAAAAATGAACACTTTGGACCTACAACCAGACACTCACATAAGTAACACAACTACTCCCTGGGCCTTGTATTACTAAAACTAAACATATTTATGCCCTAATTTGGGCGTTACCTGAAGCAATAAATTAACTTTATGTCTCAAATATTATTATAGGTATTAGAAATAGATATTATAGAATAATCAGACCTTGGAATACTTAATGCAGATCAGATGTAAGCTTAATGGTAAAAAGGGAGAAGGGGGTCCTTAATTAATAACAAGACATACTTGGACCTTCAATTCATCACTCACATAAATAACTGCATTAGTCATAGACTCATATACTGTGAATGACAAAATGTTTATATAAGCACACGATGCATAAGTTCAGACTGCTACACCATAATGGCAGATTAGTAAGAGCATATGAACATGTGTTTGCAACATTAGATTGTTGTTTAAGAGCTATCTGAAAGATGTGAGGTCTAGGGTCATCTTAATATTGGATAGTAATGTGATTTGATGAAGATGGGCCTAAATTCAAAATGGTTCTTTCTTCAAGTCCTTAAGTGGTTGGAGAGCAATGGACATTATTCTGAGGTCATAAAGGCATAATGGCTTTCAAGATTGCTAATGTTCTGCTTATAGATATGTTACATTCTCATGGGTAATACAGGGATTTGTTTTAACCAGAGATATTAATTACACTGCCCATTTTATTTGGCAACTAGCATATGTGTGAAATTTCTAATGGAACCAACCTGGAGTTTATTGTATTTCTATTGTAATAGTAGCTCTCCCTCCTTGGTAAACATCTCACCTTCTTATGTTAATACTCGGGTAATTTAATAACATCCTCTAAGCTGCTCATTTGTTTTCTTTTTTGTATGTTGAGGGGAAATCAGTAAATAATTAGACCAAATAGACTGGTACTTTCTGAAGAGGATATCCTTGACGATCAATAGTAGTTCAGTTAGGAAATTGCTTCAGCTATTATTGCCAAGTTCATGATGTTTGCTTTGATCAAGTTTATTTGTACTTGTTTTCTCATGAACAGATTTTATTGAAATTAGTGTGAAGAATGAAGGGTATGGTCAAAAGTCTGACATCATATATAGTGATAATGAGGTCACCAATAAAAATAGTTGCTAGGATATCTTTTAATATCACTTTGGCACTACAAGTAAAGGTGTGTTAAAAATTCCTGCAATCATAAGGGCATTCTGTATATGTACTGACATGGAATATGTAATAGTAATTATATCTTCAGGTACAGGCTTCATTATACAATCGTTTGATGAGACTATTATAACCAGACAGTACTTGCTAATAATTAGTATTAAGATACTGTTTTAATGCTAGATGAAAGAAGTTAGATTTTATCATGGTTCAGAAGTGGCGGGGAAAGACTTCCAACATTTGTGGTATGCACAGAATAGCCTTTGGTGCTGAACCATATTACGTGCTGAGGGACGAGAAGGGTGGTGGAATCAGTCTGAATAGATAGTGGGCTTAAGAGTATACAGGTTTGTTTTTATTTATTTGTTCATTCATTTATTCATTTATCCATTCATTCATCCATTCTGATTGTAAAAATGGCTTGGTGGGATGGCCCTCAGACTCTGTTCTCCCACAACCCAGGCCAGTAGTCGGTTACAGCAATGTTGGCTATTAGAAATTGTACAATAATTGAGAAAATTAGCATTTAACAGTAGATGAAAGAGCCATAGTGTATTTTATACAATGTAATCAACATGCCTTACACACACCACATGTATATAATAGTTTACTAGGACATTTGTGGCAGTGAATGAATGATTAAATTGATAAACATCGTGTTTCAGCCATTTCAGTAGATGTACAGTAGACTCCCTCTTATCCAGTATAGCTTTAATCAGACTCTGCTTTAACCAGCCATATTTTCATCAAGACTTTTAAATGAGTGTTAGTGAAGGAGGTTTGGATCAATTGTGCATGCTCCATGATGGCTGGGAACAGTCTCACAGCCGGGACCAATCTGACATGACACGACCTCGACTACAAGGTTTGTTGTGCTGGTAGTTTTACATAGGGGGGGGTCATATGATCTGCATTGTTGCTTCTGTGTCCCACTTTCCTGATGTTTGTCCCTTGACAATGGTAGCTATTTATAATGTCTCTAGCCATGGTGGAGGGCGAGCGACCCATGACTAGAGGTGGGAGTCCTTTTGGTGGAACTGGGAGCCCCTGAAGCAGCCCACTGATAGGCACTAGTAAAAAGATGCAGCACTCATCGCCGGGAGAATGGAGTCATCAGCAGCAGCTGTTTGGGACGCCTGGACACAGCTTTTGCAAAGTGACACTGACTAAGCCCACCTTCTGTCACCACTGTACAGACTTCATTTGGGGGCTTGGAGGCTACCAGTGTCAAGGTAAGGCTCACTGCACAAGAGCTGTATTCATAGTCTTGTCTGCTAGTTTTTCATAGTTTTTTTTGCTAGTGCCAGAGGTGTCAGAAATGCCTTTTTCGTATTCCGACCTTCTATTGTTGTCCACAGCCACTCATGAAAATGTACACTTATCTTCATCTGTTGACCCAGTGCACATGAAATGCACAGTTCATTTCAGTTGTTATCACCTACAGTCATAAAAAACTCTTAACCTTCTTTGTGACTGTAAGCATGATCATCTTCTTCTTTCGGCTTTTCCCAGTTAGGGGTCACCACAGCAGATCACCTGTCCGCTCATGATTGACAGTGGAGTTTTTAAGGTGTTGAGTTGCCAGCCCGGCGCCCAACCTTCCACAGAAGGCACACACACACACACACACACACACACACACACACACACACACACACACACACACACACACACACACACACACACACACACACACACACCGGAGAACCTCTTGCTGTGAGGCAGCAATGCTAACCGCTGCACCCCTGCACATTCAAAAAGAATTGTTTAGTTGCATCACAATTTGCCTCTGAATATTGTCCTTGAGGGAAATGGTTGACACGTGCAGAAGATAAGTTTTATAGGTAACCCATGGCTATCTGTAGAATTTTTTTCATAGATGACCCATCAGCAGTGTAAACGTTTAATTTGAATAATCAGGGTTATAAAGCATGTAAGGGAAATTGTACATGTTTATGAAAAAGTGGCGTGATTTTGCTTCAAAACAAGAATTGAAATTAAAAAAAAACAAATGAAAATTACTGAAGTTTTCAACTAAATAAATGTTTAATAAATATTTATATACAACATATATATATATATATATATATATATATATATATATATATATATATATATATATATAATTTTTTAATCTGATTTGCAACCTATAAATCCTATTTTGTATGCTTTTTCTTTTTAACCAGCCATTCGTTTATCCACCCTAAGGTCTGGTCCCAGCAAAACGGATAGTAGGGAGTCTACTGTACTAGTTTACATAAATATCTAAAAATATATGTAGTTTTTGTGCAACAATTTTGTAGGAGATACTATAAGGGAACGTTGTTGCTAGATTGTAGCACTGTATATGTGTGTTTGCACATGCGCACGTGTGTGCTGCTCTATTCTGGTATGTTACTCAGTGCGAGCATTTATAATAAATAAATAGGAATTGTAGTAGTTTCTTTTTAAAACTGGTTAAATGTTAACATTTCCAGATAGCCTGTGGTAAGGAGTCCAGACTGCAAGTGCTGTTTCTGAGAATGCCTTCTCACCTACACCTTTAATGAAAGATGATGTCATTGATGTAATTGTATTATCTGTTTTGTGCAAAGTGGCTAGGTAGCTTCCTTAAATCTGAATGCTGCTGCAGGGGATGGTGGGTAAGAGCAGTGTACTAATTTGATAGTTTAGGTGTTTAATAGTGGCGACGCTGTCACTGTAACTGGTAGTCATTTATCTGTATGTGATGTGATATATTCCAGTAATATATCATTCCAAGGCAACACAGTTTTAATGTATTGGATCATGTGATGTTCTTACTACCTGTCATATGACTTTTCAGTTATTTAAATATCGTGTAGCATTTAATAGGTTTCATTCTGAAGAAGTCTAGGATTTTTAAAGCTGGTTTTGTCATATTCTACTACCTTGGACTGATATATTTTCATTTGGATTTGTGTTTATTACACAATTGAGGTTAGTTTGTTTTTTTGGTTAATGGGTTTTAATGGTGAACTCTGGGGTTGTGTAGGAATATATATCTACAGATTCTGTTTACTGATACTTAGAATTTTGGAATTAAGGAAAATATGCTAAAAAGTATTCCACTTTGGATGTCATTGTTGGCATTGCCATAATGTGGGCAGAAGCATAGCTGATTCAATCAGCACCTTGGGCTGCTACTATGAACCAGCATTATAATGTAGCAAGCAATTGCTACAGTTTAGGCCACACATGGAGACTTACAGTGCTCAGGTTTGACCACAAAGGCAATACCAGTTTCTAAAAGCCAGTATTGCATTAAAGTAAGATCCAGATCGGCTGATTGCGCGCCCCCCCCCAGCACTTTGCACCCAGGGCAGTTGGCTGTCTTGCCCCACCCTAGTGATGTGACTGTTTATGGGTCAGTAGATTTAATATGCATATGGAATCCTGAGTTTGTCATAGCCTGTTCAGTGCTTTATCCTACATATGTGCTTAGAAAATTAGGTTCTAATCAAAGGTTATACCTAGGTATTTTGTTGTGCAACACTACATAGGAGTTAACCCTGTGGTTCAGTAATGCATAGTGTGGGATTTGTTCTATGCTTTTGATGTGATCCAAACAATTTTGTGGTTCTCTTTTTGCAGTTTATAACCAAGTCCATTTTAAGTAGTCAGTATCCATATATTTATTTATTTATTTAACATTTGTTTACCATCATAGTTCAACTGGGTGAAAGCCCATTTTCAGCAGAGGCCCAAGGAGAAAAGGTCAAATGCAGTTAACAATATTAACATACAGCAATTAAAAATATATACATTTTGAAATACAAACATTTAGGAACACAAATATCCAAAAATATTTAACAATACTAGTTTGAACACACCATAATGACTAATAGTTGCCTACAATATAAAAGTAGAACATTCCATAGGATGAATAGGAAATAATAAAGCAAGATGGTTACAGGTATTAGTTGAAGCCAGATGAGAAATATTAGCAAAAACTGTATGGAAAGTTATGAAAAAGGAACATCAGATGAGAGAGACAGAGAGAGAGAGGGAGAGAGGCAGGAGCCTAAGATATGTAAGAAAAGAGACTAAAGCAAGGAAAGTATAGAGTGGAAAGAGAGTGGAGTAGAAATATGAAGGGGGAGAGAGCTATGGAGAGGGGATGAAAGGGAGGGGCAAATGTGAGAGGTTAAAGTTAAGATAAAGGAAAGAAGTTGGAAAGGATGAAATATTACAGATGTGTAAGGGGTAAGGAGGAAGTAAAAAAAGTAAGAAAATAAATATGGAGGAGGTGGTATGAAGGGAGAGTAAGTAGAGAAACTGAGAGACAAGGGTAATGGGTTTAAGCAGGACAAGTAAGAAGAGGGGGAAAGAAGGATATTACATATGGTGGGTGGGGTGTGGAAGGAAAGCAAGTTGAAAAACTATTAGTTAGTGGAAAGGGTTTAACCAGGACAGATACATGAACAAAGCCAGTTGTTACTAAGGTAGAGTCTCATAGGTTCATAGGTTCGTATTAGGCTATCTGCCCTAGGGCATTTATAAGCCTAGCCAGAGTGTGTGTGGCTTTCACCACCCCTTAGGATGAGAATACTATGCCCTTTTAGGGTTTAGTTTACTGTGCCTCTGTCTAGTAGTGACACAGAGATGACCCCCGGGGTAAACCTACGATGTCCTTCAAGGATGCATCTGCAGTCATCACATATGGGTTGTCCTGCCTCAGGCAGCCCTTCGGTTGGCCGGATTCCAAAGTCTGGGTCCGGTGTCGGCTGATGTCACCCATTCCCCGTCGTCAGAGCGCCTGGGGTATAAAAGCGTCAGCCGACACCATCTTCCTCAGTCTTTCTTGCCGCGTGGTGCCCAAAGCAGAAGCAGTTCACAAGTGCTGGTCGGCCAGCTCCTATAATTCAGCTAACCGAAGACTTCAAAAGCTAAGTACCCCATTGGGGACTCTTTTGCCTTAGCCAATGTCAGATAAAGTTAATAATTGTTTAACTTGTGGGAAACAAATACCTCATAAGGATTTCCACTCTTACTGCCTCCCCTGCTTAGGCCCAGACCACAACGTCTCGGCCTGTTCAGCCTGTGCTTCCTTCAACCAACGCACTCTTAGACGTCGGTCGGAGTTCGCAGAGGAGTTTTTTGCGGCTAGTTTCTCTTATAAAATGCCATCGGAGACCCCAACTTCACATTTAACTAAGAAACGGAAAGACAAGGACCGACACACGCAGCCCGCGGTTTCGGTTGAAACCGCAGCTAGGCCTACCGCGAGTGTCTCGGTCTCGGCTGATACCGAGTCCTTGGAACTTCCGAACCCTGAAACAGTACAACCGACAGCCTCGGACCCGGAGGCTCCCACCGAGTCGGCTTTGGAATTGCCTTCAGAGACTGGTGTTTTGGAAGCTTCCGACACCATACCACTAGACAAAGCTACACCAGCACGTGGTGCAGCCAGGCCTCCTGCATCCATGTCCATTAAGGCTTTCACCAGGGCAAAAGCTGCTAAGCACACTAAAGCCATGACTCCCAGGGTTATTCCTCAGGGACCCTCTTCTAGTTCCCAGATTCTAACCTTGGCAGAGGACCTTATCTCTTTAATCAGGGGCTCTCAGCCCCATCCGGACAGGGGCTCCCAACCTCCTCTAGACAAAAGACCCAGGGTAGATCCCCCTGATCCCCTCTCCTCAGAGGAGGCCTCGGATGGCTCTGATCACTCCGACTACCAGGAGGAGGCTTTTTCGGCCTACGAGGATTCGGATGCAGAGGAATCTATCCCCTCAGCCTCCCCTCCTGAAGAGCTTTCCTTTGGGGAGACCCTTCACTCTATGAGAGAGCATTTCAAATGGCAGGGCCAGGAATATTCTGATTTCAGAAAAAGACTAAGAACTTTTCTTCAATTACCTCAGCATAGACCTTTGGCAATCCCTCCTGTTTTAAATGTCATTGATGATGTGTACTCTGACTCTAGTATGAACCCTGACACTCTGCCTCCGGCTCCTGTTAAGCCCGATAGGTATTACAGGGTCCCGGACTCACATAATTTTCTTTACAAGGCCCACTCTGCTGATCCTGAAACTATTTCCCAGGGCCCTAAGGGGGTTGCAGCTGTCACTACTAAGAATCCATTCCCCTCTGCAAAGGAGTCCAGGGCTTTAGAGAGATGGGGTAAAAAAGTGTATACTTCTGCCACTCTTTCCATGAGGGCATTAAATTGTCAATTTCATATGATACAGTACCAAGAGTATTTGTTAGAAGAAATGCATAAAAAACTGTCTTCTACTGAACCCCTTGATCGCAAATCCCTTCAGGATCTGGTGCATAATTCCCAGCAGGTTAGCAACCATTTCTTGCAGTGTGTTATGATGCATTGGAAGCGTCATGTAGGTCAGCAATGACAGGTGTAGTCATACGTAGGCATGCTTGGCTGAAGGAACAATCTCTGCCAGACCATGTTAAAGCTAAGCTTTTGGATGCTCCACTGGAAAAGCAAAAGTTATTTGGTTCCACTGCTCAAGAGGTCCTAAAGAAATTTGAGGAAAAGGCAAAATCTGTACAAACAGTTAAAGATTTTCTTCAAGTGCAACCACCAAGATTCAGCAGAAATTGGCCTTCCAAGAATTGGTCCTTTCCAGACACAGAAAGATTTCAGAGAGGAAGGAACAGGCGTGCCAGAGGTAGAGGGCAAGCTAGGGGCTCCTACAGAGGCCGCCAATGGCAACCTCCAAACCAAACAGGTAGTGCAGGACCTGCAACAACTGCACAAGGGTAAACTCAATGACTTTACTTTGACTCCGCCAACCAGGGCTCAATTAGAAGCACCTTTGGGCGGAAAGCTTTCTTTATTCTCAAAAAATTGGCACAGCATTACAAAAGACAAATGGACACTGCAAATAATAGACAATGGATACAGGTTCCATTTCCACACATTACCAAAAAGAAAAGGCATGCCTGGTCTACCACCAAATCAAAGGGCAGAGGCTTTGAAACAAATCTCAAGCTTACTACAAATGAAAGCTATAGAAAAAGTCCCTCTTTCAGAACAAGGCCAAGGATTTTACTCCAGCCTATTCCTTGTTCCAAGAAAAGAAAATCAATGGAGACCAATTCTTGATTTGTCCGCACTGAACACTTATCTCATTGTGCCAAAATTCAGAATGCTGACTCTACAGCAACTCCTTCCCATGCTGGGCAAGGGGTCTTGGCTGGTGAGTCTAGACCTCAAGGAGGCATACCTGCATGTCCCTATCAGACAAAGTTGCAGAAGACACCTCAGATTTCTTGCAGGGTCAGAGCATTATCAATTCTCAGCATTGCCCTTTGGCTTATCTACTGCACCCAGAGTATTCATGAAATGCATGGCATCAGTAATAGCACACTGCAGACTTCAGGGGATTCAAATATACCCATATCTGGATGACTGCCTTATACAAGCGGACAGCCAACAAACTTTGGTAAAGGACTTAAATTATGCCATCAATCTTCTGCAGGCCTTGGGATATACAGTCAACATGCACAAATCAAGACTTGTTCCATCCCAAAGAATAACCTTTTTGGGTGCGGATCTACATACAACCACCCAAATGGCTTATCTCACAGAAGAAAAACAATGACAACTACCGGATTACTTCAAGAATCTGACAAGACAAACCCAGCTGACTGCAAGGAAAATCCTGCAGGCCCTGGGTTACATGGCATCCTGTATTCTTTTGATCCCACAAGCGAGGCTACATATGAGGAAGCTACAGTGGTACTTAAGGAGTTTATGGACTCAGCACAGTCACAGTTTAGAAGCTTTAATCCCACTCATTCCATGCCTTCAAAAGGAATTTCTGTGGTGGGCTCAGGCCAGCCAGGCCAACAGGGGGTTGTCCTTCACAAAGCCAAAAACCTCCCAAACTATTACAACAGATGCTTCAGACCTAGGTTGGGGAGCACACATGGAGGGCAGAGGTATTCAAGGACAGTGGTCACAGAAGGAGCTATGCATGCATATAAATCAAAAAGAAATGCTAGCAGTGATACATGCAATCGAGGCCTTCAAACTCTTTCTACATCAAGGCCACCTACTAATAAGGACAGACAACACCACAGTTATGTGGTACATAAACAAGCAAGGAGGTGCCCATTCCTACCCTCTTTGCAGACTGGCAATGAATCTATGGGATCTTTCCTTGAAACTCAATATACAGCTGCAAGCTCAGTTTGTGCCAGGGAAAGACAATACACTGGCGGACAGCTTAAGCAGAAATATCATCGATGCGCACGAATGGATGCTGCACCCAGACATTTTCTTACAGATAACACAATCTTGGGGGAGGCCGGACATAGATCTATTTGCATCCCCCCACAATCATCAACTCAAGAAATTCTGCTCAAGGACATACCACCCACAAGCGTGGAAAGTGGACGCTCTCTCTTTCAGCTGGAGAAATCTAACAGTGTATGCATTTCCACCAATTCCATTAATGACCAAGGTGTTACTGAAGATCAGGACAGAGCAGCCAAAAGTAATTCTGATAGCTCCGGACTGGCCAAGACAGCACTGGTACCCACTGCTAAGGAGCATGTCACGTACGAAACCATGGCCTCTTCCTCTATGGGCACTTCTTCTGACACAGCACAGATGCAAAACTCTACATTCCAACCTGAGAACCTTGCAACTGACAGCCTGGAGAATATCTTGACTCCTCCTCAGGATAAGCTATCCCAGAGAGTGAAGGACATTATTATGGAAGCTCGCCGCCCTTCCACAAGAAAGGCATATTCAGCAAAATGGAAGAGATTTCTCATTTGGAACACCACAAAGGCCTGGATACGACAGTGATGAACATGGCACATATCCTGGAATATTTGGCAGAAATGTTCCACAATGGTCTGTCTTAGTCGTCTATTAAAATTCATGCTTCGGCAATTTCAGCAGAGTACAATACTGATCCACCTGTCTTCTCTCATCCTCTCCTAAGACAGTTTCTAAGAGGAATCAAAAACATCAAACCTCCTCGGAAACCACCTCTACCTGCTTGGGACCTTAACTTCATGTTGGAAAAGCTAACGCTGCCTCCCTTTGAACCAGCAGCATCTGCAGATCTACAGTACCTTTCATGGAAGACTGCCTTCCTTCTGGCCATAACCTCAGCAAGAAGCCATTTATTATTTTTCATCAGGACAGAGTTTCACTGAGAACTAATCCTACATTTATGCCAAAGGTGGTATCCAGGGTTTCATTAAACCAAGCCATTCACTTGCCTACCTTCTTCCCAAATCCACAAAACAAAGGGGAGAAACTTCTGCACACCCTGGACATTCACAGACAGTTGCGCTACTACTTGGACAGAACTAAAGGTTTCAGAAAAGCTGACCAGCTGTTGGTAGCATATGCTCCTGGTACTCAAGGAAAAGCAATTTCCAAACAGACAATTTCAAAATGGATAGGAAATTGCATCCGCTTTTGTTACTCCTTTCATGGAAAGACTGTACCAACTAACATTAGACCTCATTCCACGAGAGCCACAGCCACCTCCACAGCCTTCTTAAGAGGGGTGGCTACCAAGGACATTTTAGAAGCTGCCACATGGAGCTCGGTGCATACATTTGCCAAGCATTACAATTTACCTTTATATTCCAGATCCAGAGCAGGCTTTGCTATGGCTGTCCTGCAGGGTATCTTAGCTACACCATCCTTTTCTTAGTTCCTCCTCCCCCAGATTGGCTGTGGTATTCTACCCATATGTGATGACTGCAGATGCATCCTTGAAGGACACAGTACAGTTTTGTACCTACCATAAATGTAGATGTCCGATAGGTATGCATCTGCAGTCAGGTTTACCCTCCCTCCTTCCCCTCTGTGGTATTCTTGGGTACTTACCCCCCTAATAGCTAGCTGGGGGAACCTTTTGTGATGTATTTGTTTTTATATATATATATTGTTGTGCATGTTTGGATTTTTATTGCATTTCTCCAGATTTAGCCTTCCTTAGAGGGCACCTGGCATCTGGGGCAAGAAAAACTGAGGAAGATGGCGTCGGCTGACGCTTTTATACCCCAGGCGCTCTGACGACGGGGAATGGGCGTCATCAGCCGACGCCGGACCCAGACTTTGGAATCCGGCTGACCGAAGGGCTGCCTGAGGCAGGACAACCCATATGTGATGACTGCAGATGCATACCTATCAGACATCTACATTTATGGTAGGTACAAAACTGTACCATCTCCCATCCACTCGTCAAGATTTCTCTTGAATAGAATCAGTGAGGGGCTCTGCCTAACATGGACTGGGATTCTATTCCAGAGTGTAGGGAGCCTCTGGGTTATGAATCTGTCCCTCCAGCACGTCCTATTTATTTCTGTGTTGAGGTTTAAGTCTCTTGCTCTCGTGGCTCTGATGGATTTGGATTTTCTGAGGTGGAGCATGTCCATTAATTCCAGATTGGACATGGCCTTGTACGTCAGGCACAGGTCACCTCTGAGTAGGTGGTATGCGACTGAATAGAGCTGGAGTTTTTTCAGTTGGGCAGCATATGACATATGTTTAAGACCCTTTATCCTCTTGGTGAGGAACTTTTGGGGTCTTTCCAACTGCTGCAGGTGTCGGGTGAGATACATCCCAAATGGGGCATTGTACTCGATCATTGGCCTGATAAGAGAAGAGTACAGGGGCACAATGACCTCTCTTGATCTAGATGTGAAACCCTTCATGATAAGGTGGGCAATATAGAAGGTCTTCCTAACCACTTTGGCAATGTGAGTGTCAAATGAGAGGTTACTGTCAACCTGGGTCCCTAGGTCCCTGATTACCTCTTCCAGTGTAATGGATTACCACCTATGTGGTAATTTGTGGGTACCTTGTTTTTCCCAAAGGGTATGACTATACATTTTTTGGTGTTCAGCTTAAGGCCATGGCTCTGGCACCAATTATCCGTTTCTATGAGGCCTCTCTGAAGGATGTTTGTGTCCGCTGGAGTATCAATTATGGCCCAGTTTGCAGTCATCTGCAAACTTTGTCAGCCACAATCCTCCTATGTTTGCCTGTACCTCGGAAAAATAAATGCCGAACAAGAGTGGTCCCAGGACTGAGCCCTGTGGGACACCACTTGTGACTGGCTTAGAGTCTGACATAGCTCCAGCAACTCTGACCCTGTGGGTTCTGTCCTTGAGCCAGTTTGCAACCCATCTTGTGACATATGGGTTTACATTTAAGCTGGTGAGTTTGTCTATGATGCCCGAGTGGGGTATTGTGTCAAAGGCTTTTGCAAGGTCAAGGTAGGCTGTGTGAACTGCCTTGCCCTCATCAATGGCCTTAGTGACTGTTTCAAAAAAGTCGACCAAGTTCAAAAGGCAGGATCTGCCCTTGACAAAGCCAAATTGGGTAGGATCCAATGTCTGTAGGTCCCCAATGTCTTTGTTTATGAGTTCCATAATGATCCTCTCCATAGCTTTGCAGACCAGGCTTGTCAAGCTTATGGGGCGGTAATTTCCAGGGTCCGTAGAAGCACCGCCTTTGTGAAGTGGGTACTTACTGTTGCCGTACGCCACTCTTTGGGTACGTATCCTGTAGTAAGGCTAAGATTAAACAGCAGCCTTATGTGTGGGTTTAGTTCCTCTTGGAGTTCATATAGCACACAGCCCGGGACACCGTCCGGTCCCATTGATGCTGTGTTTTTAGCTTTAGAGAGGGCGGCTCTCACCTGGGCATCTGAGATGTTAGGGAGGCTACACTCTGCTGGGATAGTTATTTCTCCTTTTGGGGGGGGGGAGGAGAAATTTGCACTGAACCTGTCTGCCAGAATGTTGGCAATGTCAGTGGGTTCAGTGTATTTTGTGTCATTTTGGACTAACTCTGAGCATATCTGGGAGTTTCCACCCAGGTTTCTAACATAGCTAAAGAAGGCCTTGTGATTGCCTTTTGTGTCTTTTGCGATTTTTCTCTCAAAGTTGGCCTTAGATGATTTTGTGAGTGATCGTAGTTTTTTGCTAGTACTGATCAGAGATGCCTTCCCTTTTGGGGATTTTGCTCTGTCATGTAGTAGCTTCCTCCTTCTGTTGTAAAGTTTGTTTATGGCTGGGGTCCACCAGACCGGGCGCCTGCCTTTGGGGGAATGGGTCTTGGTTTTATTTGGGATTGCATGATCCATGCATTCTTGAAGGTGCCCGTAGAAGGCATTTGCAAAGGATTCAGCAGTGTGGGTTGTGGTTTCCACTGGCCCAGGGGCCTTGAAGGATACCACTTCAGTCTTAAGAAGTGTGAAGTTGGCTTTTGAGAAGTTCTTCACTGTGGTCTTTTGTGCAGGGGGTGGGGGTGGGATGTGGATATCCAGTGAGATTAATTTATGGTCTGATCTTACCAAAGAGGGATATACTTCCGGTGTGGAGCATTTTGCCCCCATGTTTGTGATGATCAGGTCTAGTATATTGTCTCCTCTTGTGGGAATGGTGACTAGTTGTTCCATTGCATTTGAGTTTATGAATTCTAGGAACCTTTGGTCTAGGGTGTTGGGGCTTGAGTAATGTTCCCAGTCTATGTTTGGGTAGTTGAAGTCTCCCAACGTTATGGTATTTGGAGAGACATTCATATTCTCCAGTGTCTTCAGGAAGGCTGTGTGGGGGTTCCTGAGTTTGAGAGGGTGGTCTGTAGCATGCTACAAACTGTAAGGCAGTTTTGCCTATGGTTAGTTGCACCTGGATGGTCTCCGATGCTTCGTGCGTTGCCACTAACCTGGAGGTGTGGGTATCTTTGATGAATATGGATACTCCCCCTCCTTTTGTGGTTCAGTCCAAGTTTTGGGGCCGGAAAGCATGATATGAGGTAAAGCCTGATAGTGCTGGGGTGCTCTCAGGAGCCTTGAACTAGGTTTCAGTCACTGCACATCGATGTTATCCATACTGAGGAGGGCTTTGAGGGCATGCATCTTGAGGTTTAGACTTCTGGCATTGAGCAGCATTACCCTTAGTTTTTTCCACTTGTGTTTTCTAGGGAGGTAGGTTTGTCATTTGAGCCTTGCCAAAAAAAGGCACTATGGGGGTGGCAAGAGCCTTGGCCAATATCCGGAAGCCCAGGGGTGACAGGTGCAAGCCATCCCTTGCGAAGCAGCGTGGCTTGTCAAGCATGTCATCCCAAGCAGACAGACATTGGATCCCCTTTGAATGACACCAGTAATTAAGCCAATTGGTAAAACTGATCATTTTGTCTTTGTACTGTGGCATCATTCTTGGTGAGAGTAAGATGCTGCTCAGGGTCAGGGTCATACTGGCCTGGGCTACATAATCAGAGATCTCCTCTATGTCTCTTTTCATGTAGTCCAGGGAGGTACGTCTCAGGTCGTTCACACCGGCATGTACAATGACTGAGTCATATTTGTACTTGCTGTGGAGTGACCTGAGTGCTTGTGTTATGTGGTGGATTCTACCTCCCGACAGGCGGCTTACTGTGACCTTTTCCTTGTTCAGTCTGGTGAGCGGGACGTCAGTGTGTCTGACTATGGAGTCACCTATTACAAGTGTGTCTGGCATGTTGTTTGACCTTAAGGGCTGTGACTGTTTAGCACACTGACTTTGTGAACTATGTGTTGCATGTGCTATCTCTTGAGGTGGTGGTTGCTTGGGTGTCTGCTTTGGAGGCCTCTGTTGTTTTGGTAGATTTTTAATCAGCGCCTCTGAGTATGTTTTTGTGTGTTTATGTGTTTGGTTTGCACTTGTGATAGTTCTATGTGAGACTGGGTTTGTGATGTGCATGGTTACCTTCTCCTCCTGACTGGTCTTGCCAGTACTGAACTGAGAGAGCTCAGCCTCCAGTTTGGCTATATAGTTGCATCTCTCGCATATATTTGTATTTGTTGGGAGGAGGAGAGGGTTGTCTGTGTGCATGAGGCAATTGTAACATTGCCTCAAGATTCCCAGATTCACCAGCTGAACAGGAGAGGACGCCAGCAACTGACCCTTCGACATGCTAGAAATAGTGAAAAAGATTGCTGTGTAACTGAGTCAGAAAGGACCTATAGGGAAATGGGTACTCAAGGGAATTTAGGTGAATGAAGTACTTTCTTTTGTTTAAGAGTGCTTTACCTGTATAAAAAATGCTTTAGGAGCAAGTGCTCAGCTTTTCAGATAGAGTATAGGCTGTTTAGATTGCAAGTAGTAGCAGTGAAGTGCAAACTTTTCAACAGCCACATTACCGTTTTCATTTTTTTGAGTGCTAACCCTAAATTAAATAACCTTCAGTGTGAAAGAAAACACACTGCTTCACATTTCCACTCCATTAACAGTTACATTTGAGCACTGGGAAGCAACCAGTATTATCGCGCAAATGTGGTTGCGATAATACACAAGTACCCTTATTTCTTTAAGTATGTAGTAAACTAAGAATGCAACTTAAAACAAGGATTACATTTAATAGTCAGTGTGCAACTTAACACGAGGATTACATTTAATGGTTACTATTAATATACTAGCTGAAACAGCAAAAAGCCAAATACTATAATTTATGTAAAAAACAAAATCGACATAACTGAGGAAAAGCAAGGGCTTAACTACAAATCATGCTGGGCTCCCCTCTGAAACCATCACTTTAGCAGCCAGGAAACAATGGGTAAGCTTCCATTAGGTACAGCCTAGTAGGTAATATTAACTGTGTGATGAAGTTGCTGGTGGGTCCACATCATCTTCATCTACTTCACTAATCATTCAGTTCCAGCCTGAATTCAGCATACAAGTCTTTGGTGGAGACTCCTCTAATTACAGCTAGCTTACCAAGTAGCAACTGTCCCACATCCTTGATGTCATTGTACTCATGAAGAAGAGAAATGTGTCTGTCCAGCTCCTCAGGATTATAGCCATCTGCAACCAGTGCTGTGACTTCTTCGTCTAGTTTATCGAGTTTTCTGTTTAACTCTAGTATTGCTGTTTGGGCACTGCTTTCACAAAAAACATTCTGTCGAGACAGTCCAGGGGACTGCAATGGAGACTTGAAAGTTGTGTTACATTTTCGCATTGACCAAGCTGGTACCCTAGAACAAACCGAATATGAAGATAATATAAACATTTGTTGTTTTCAAAAACAGCTGCTCCAACTGCACAGTAATCTAACTTCCATCTGTGTTGTTAAGTAGACAAGCAAGTTTTTTTTTTCATCTGAAAGCCAGGCATGGAATCTCCCCTCGCACCCTCTACAATTCATACTGCTTTAGGACAGCTTTACGTGTACACTTCTGAATCTAAAAGCTCCACCTCCAGCCGAGGACTAATTTTTGAATAATGAGAGTCATTTTGTCATTTTTTGGAGGTTTTACAGAGTATACTTTTTTGGATTATAATATTGTTTGCATAAAGTGCACAGTTTATAGAAGGTAGATTAAGTGGGACATTATTTGTGAAGGTGGAGGAGAGTAAGCTTAGGGCAAAACCTTGGGGGAATCCATTGGAGAGGATCCCCTTTTAGATGTATTCTTCTTGGACTGAACTATGCAAGATCCTTCTTTAAGATTAGTGCAGTTTCACAAATGCCAACATTATAAAATTCCTTTAGCAAGAGTGTGGTTGACAGATTCAAGTGCCCTTTTTAATTTTATAAACAACGGTGAAGGTTGGGCGTCGAGCTGGCACCTCGGCATTTCGTAAAAATCTACTGCCAATCATTAGCAGACCGGAGTTCCGCTGTGGCGACCCCTTACTGGGAAAAGCCAAAAGACAAACAATAAGTCTGTTAAATTTACCTTTTTTCATTGCCTCATGTTTGCATCCATGCTGGAAAGCATGGCTGACTGTATAAACGTAGTCCAATAGCTGAGTATAGTACATTTTTTTCCATAATTTTAACTAATGAGCAAAGTATAGCAATGGGCCCAAAGTCTCATAAATCCTTGGGTTATTAGTTTTAGAGATTTCAGTAATAGTTCATCTTTCCAATTGGATGAAATGATGGTTGTGGAAAGGCTTTAATTGTAGATATGAAACAATGGTTTTGCTGTACACTGTGCAGCTAAACTTAAGAATTTGGAGTACATGACTAAATGTCAAAACCATACCTGCTTTGGTGTTGTGCACCTAAAGCAAAAGGGAAGCAGTTCATTTAGATTATCTAGAGCTGTTTTGGTCCCTGTTGTGCTTTTGGATTCAGGAAGGGTGAAGTACATATTCACTGCTATTGGCAATGACAAGACTGGGTTTTCATTTCATTTAGCGTCTTATTATTTAGTGCATTTTGTTTGTTGTATGCAGCTTTAAGGTTATTCGGGAAGGTTTTAAGTAAGTCCCAAAACTGTTTAGGGGATCTTTGGACAGATTTTTGTGGGGTTTTTTTAAATATATGGTGTACTTAGCTGTGCTTGTAGCTATTTCTGCTTTCTGTTCACTTCATAGGTCAGTAGATTTATGGAATTGTTGTCTTGTAGTTGTATTAACTACAGTCTGTTTTCCATTTTTTCTATGCCCTGTCTCTTTGTTTTAGTAATTGCCTGTTGTCTTGCGATAGCCATAGTTTAGTCATATAATGGTGTGAACACTGGCTCTTGATGACTGCCACTGTTGAAGTGGCACCATGACCTCATGAAAAGTATTAAAAGGGGGTTGCATATGGATTGATGGGATGTATGGATGTGGTAGTCATAGGCATGCTGTTGCCTTAAATTGTCTTTGTCTTCTACAAAAAAAATCAGATATTTCATGAGTTTAATAATACTGATTAATTCATTTAGTGCTGTTACTGTGCTGTTATCATTTAAGATTACATTCCAGTTAATGTTATTTAGTTCTGCTTCTAATAGTTCTTTTCTAGCATTTGTTACATCTTGCGTATACAATAACATGTTTTGACTTCTGTGTTTTAAAAGACCAATAAAGTCATGACCGGGTTATGATTGCGTAATGTTTTAAGTAAAAGTAGTTAAGTTATTTGCATTTCTCTGGCATGTTGATTTTGTGTACATAATAAAGGTGGATGGTAGTGTCTGCATGCATGCTCTTGTTGCTTATATGACAAGCTGGTGAAACCTACTTTACTGAGTATGTTGTTGTGGCTGTTTTTGTGATAGCCTAGTCAGTTAAGGTTTACTTAAGGTCACTAAAGGAAAAGAGAAACTAGAGGAGAAATGGACCATTCACTAGTGCGCATTGCAGTGCAATAGGAAGTAACCCAGCTTTAGCGGACACTGTACCACTTTTTGATTTATTATCAGTGGCATTCCCATTTTTGAAAGTTGGGTCATGAATCTTGCAGTCTTGTTGGAGAAAGTTTGTAACATGGTGTGTGTATATTCTATAGTGAGTAACAGTGTCTCCTTAACCACTACCTTGCAAGTTTCATTTGTTAGATATGACAATCCGCGGTGGTGCAGCGGTAGCATTGTTACCTCACAGCAAAAGGTTCTCCCGTTCGATTCTCAGTTGGAGTGCAGGGAGTGCCTTCTGTGTGGAGTCTGCATGTCCTCCCCATGGTTGGGTGGGCGTTCGAAAGACGTGCATAAATGGGCCTGCCTTCATTGAAGGTTGAACATCGAGCTGGCACCTCAGCATTTGTGAAAATCTACTGCCAATCATTAGCGGACTGGAGTTCCGCTGTGGCGACCCCTAACCGGGAAAAGCCAAAAGACCAACAACATGTAGCAGGCAAGAAAACTTTGCTTGGCCTGAGTTCGGTCATTGTGCTATGATCGAGTTAGAAGTCTTGTTGCTATCAAACAACTATTTCAAATTTTACAATGAACTGCTGAAAATGAGTGGCAACGTTTCTGAGGAGTTTACTAAGTGGCAATAGCATGGAATTTAGTCTGCAATCTTCCAGTATTGAAGGACTGGGTACTTTTAATGTCTGAGCACAGTGTAGGCACTTCTGTCACTGTGCTCCAACTCTGAGAAGAAAGTACATCATAGAAGGGAAACTGTTCAGCAGAAGCTTAAAACCATTTGGTCTGGGGATGTTTTACATGATTATATGACTGTAGTGAGGTAATGGTCATAGTATAGTCCAGAGATAAATAATTAAAACATCTTGTATTGAGGCTTTTTTAAAAAAATACATGTGAAGTTATAGTTGCAGGCTGTTTTCAAGAGGGACCTTACTAACTGCAGATGAGGTTATCTAGTAGGGTGAAGTTTTTTTTTTTTTTGCTGACCATCTATGCAGACACTAGGGTTACAGCACATTCTTCTTTCAAAGGACATACTGCTATAGGGGGAAAGGATCTGGCAAATGTCCTCATATTTTATGGGAAAATTACTTTATAATGTTTCTCTAAGTTTTGCAGAAAATTATGATACCATTACCTTGTTCAGGTTGCCTTGCATCCATTGGGGGTCAGGATCATTGGACTAATTGCTGTGTATGTATGTATGTATTCATGTATGTGTGTATGTATGCATGTATGTACGTATGTATGCATGTGTGTATGCATTTATGTGTAAAACCACAGTTTGAGTAGTCTTTACATAAGTTCACTGTCATCTATATTTTAGCCTTGGACACCTGGAATCCTGCCCTTTTAAAGTGCATGAATGTTAAATTCTGGGTAACATCCATAAGCTTATCCTTGTTAGCTTTACTAGGAGTTTCTGAAGATTGGCTCTCTGCCCCAGTTCCTACATTTATTTTGGCGCTTTTAGCAAATAGATTGATTCTGCTCAATTCCAGCTTATTATCCTGGAAGAATTGATGGTTACATGTAGTCCTAATTGCAACCCACAGTTTGTTGATTTGTTAACAGGTAAGCTCTCCCTATCCATTCCTCTTTGTTTCCAGTATTTCCTCTTACAGCAACTAGTCCCGGTCTACCTTGGCATCTCAGATGCAAATAGGACATGTATTCAAAAGCCACATGGCCAGTATAATAAAGAGTGAGAAATGTAGTCTCCTCATTTCAGTGCATGAAATCCATTTCTCAACATGCTGCAACCTAGGACTTGTTTATGCTAGTAAAGGGGGTACAGGGGGGCAGAGCCCTCTGCATGGGATGTGTGCTGAGGCTTTGCCTTTCACAGAAAATCCAGTTTTGGTTTCTAATCGGGAGCATTTATTTAATTTAGAATCAAGTTAAAAAAAAAACGGTCTTTAGTCACATAACCTGTATCCAACCTGGGTTCTATTCCTTTGTTCCTTAGCGTCTTGAAATCTTCCTGTGCAGCATATTGTTAGAAAGTTTGTTGAAATCCAAACATGCAGTATCCAGTACATTCTCTTTTTGTGTCCTGGCTGTTATGCAGTTTTACTCTTCTCTTCTTATCATCCTCTTTCATTCTATTTGTCTTTCTTGTTCTTCATCATATTCCCTGTGTTATCTTCCTGCCCTTTCTTTTGGATCTGTCTTCTGTTCATACACATCTGCACACTTGCAATATGCACACACACACATATATCTGTATTTATTCTAAAAATATATGTGTGTGTGTGTGTGTGTGTGTGTGTGTGTGCGTGTGTGTGTGTATATATATATATATACATATATATATATATATATATATATATATATATATATGTATATATATATATATATATATATATATATATATATATATATATATATACCAGCCCCCAGTGGATAGGAGAGTGAATTTTCCTGTCCACTACCAGCATGGCAATATCGATAGATGACGTAACACTGGCGAGCTTAAAGTTGTAGATGTGCTGCAATTTTGACCTTTTAGTGTCGATGTTCTGTGGTTCGACAAATTTATACTTATTTATATATGTGGCCACATGAACACACACTCACACACACACACACACACACACACACACACACACACACACACACACACACACACACACACACACACACACACACACACACACAAACTTGCACAGAACCACTGCTTTAACTTTTCTTCTATTTCTTCCCTTACCGTTATTAAATGATTGGCTCAAAATGGAATTTGACTTTTTAGTACTTTGGATTCAACTAATGCTGAAAGCTGTTTGCCGAACAGCACTAGGAAGTCAACTGGGAGGTTGTTGCTAAGTAACAAAGCCCCATTCCCCTTTCACCTCTTTGTATTCCAGTCAATTTAATAAAACTAGTGAGAAAACAATTCATACCAGATGCTTTTTTTTTTAATTTTCCCTTGTTTGTTACCACGGTTATGCAATTCTGGAAGAATTTATTGCAGTTTGTAACAGAGAGAAAGGAATGTAAAAGAGAAATGGAACTCCAATGACTTCATATCCCTTCTGTGAAACAATGTAACATTTTAATTGATACATTTCAGTACTTTCACAGAACTACTGTGCTTTTCCTATGTTTTCTGACAAAGCAAAGTGTAGAGCGAGAGCTAGAACTAAGTACAAGCTAGTGCTTTCATCAGCACTTTAGTTTCACATTCCAGACATACCTCCATTGACACTGATTGTAACTGTAGGTGCTTAACGTGACTACTGTATGACTTTAGGAAGATACAGTAATTTGATAGCCTGGAAGTGTGTTACCAGCTAAATAGGGACAGGTTACTAGTGAAATGATGTTGAGTTTTTGAGCTGAATTATATGGGGGACCTAGATTCTTTCAGGGAATACTCAGTTTTAGATATCAATTTTCTCATTTTAGCATTCTGGTTATGGCTGTACCTAGCAGACATTCAAGTTAGCCATATGTCTGAGAAACTATATTTTATGATTTGTACAACATTTTGTTTATGATTTTAGCACTTGTATTACATCTGTGACATGCATGTTCATTTCTTGGAGTGGTCTTGAGATCTGTTGGTTAGGTTTAGGAGAGGGAATTTGATGGCTGCACTGCTAGGTAAATCAGTAGAAAGAGAGTAGGAAGGTTTACTGAAGGAGAAGTCATTTGAGTTGCTTAAACATTAATTCAATAAACTCATTTTAATGTATATTGGTGATACTGCTGATATGGGGCAAGGGCTAATGGATGAATGAACATGTCTGGGCACAAACATATGTGATTGAAGGGTACACAGATGATGACTTGACTTCTGCTGTGCAGTCTTCAAAAGCAAGCTACTAACAGAAGCCAAGGACTGCTAGTCAGTAGTTGGTCATAGTTTTAGAGGTGTTTTGGCTCCCAGTGACATGCAGTCCATCAGTCCATCAATGTGTTTACCACCCCCCTCTCATATTCCCAAACATCTGTCTTCCCCAGACTAGTGGTTGCCCATATACATGGGGATAGCCAGAAGCAGAGTCCTAATTGTCCCTAAGTTGAAGAAGTACAGAGTGACTTCAGTGAGGATTTTTTGTATGCCCTTTTTTCCATCCATCTTTGTGACTATATACTGTACACATTACTGAGCAGGGCCTACAGTGCTAACAACATTTTA
The DNA here is from genome assembly GCF_019279795.1 of Protopterus annectens. Lineage (NCBI taxonomy): Eukaryota > Metazoa > Chordata > Ceratodontiformes > Protopteridae > Protopterus > Protopterus annectens. Next base: position 1,256,312,848 of record NC_056743.1, read on the forward strand.
GGTTTTCATGCACTCACCCCATCCATGGTACCTCACACTACATGGTAGGCTTGATGCACTGTCTTGATGGCAGATCTTTGCTTTTGTCAGCAAACAGGTTCCTCACTATGGTAAGTCTTTCTTGCAAACACCCCCCCCCCCCATCTTAGGATGGGCTGGCTAACCTTAGTCACTCAAACCCCCTGCTATCCATCTTCTCGAACACCAAAGGACTGAGATCATCTGAGGCACAGTCAGCCCTTAACCTTCTGTGTCATGATGCTGGTTTAGAAATTTGGATTGGGATAGATTCATAAGCAACTGCCTGGATAAGTAATGTTTCTTAAAAGAACATATACAAAAATATATTAAAATCCAAATGAATGCTATCAGTTTATTTCTATTGCATTAGTGTATGAATTTTCATAGTGCGTTACAAATGTCATGTAAACATAGATTTTACATGTCTATAACAGACATAAAAATAATGCACACAGAAATGCTAAATATACAAGGAATTAACAGAATGTATACTGTGAATTTAAGCACTTTATGGGAAACTTTGTTTAGTAATTCAGGATGTTGTAGGCCTGCCTCTGTAAATACATCCTGCAGTGTAGATCAGCTTTTGGCTAAAATGCCTTGATGTACACCTTTCAACCTCTCAGCATTAGTAGTCATAGCAACAGACTTTAAAATCATGGCGGGTGTTACTCTCTTACTTTGGACACATGAGAAGAGTTTTTGTGAGTTCTGTTCAAGCAGCTTTATTTTATACAAACACATCACCATATAACAAAACCACCAAAAATACAGCAGCTAGAGTGTCAGTCAACAGCGTAGAAAAATATAAACGTAATAAGTAAATCACCATAAAACGCTGTCGCTGTAGGCAATCTGCAAGTTCACACAAAGTAAAAAACACACCTCCGTGTATAGAAAGTACTGTCGATGCGCAAGAAAGAAATAACAGAGGCAGGCCTGGCACTGTCCCGTTTCAAAGGTGCACTGAGGCAAAAGCATAAACAGTTCCCACAGTTCAAATACCTACAAAGGTATTCCGTAAGCTCACCAAGACGGTTCAGTGTTGAAAAAGTACTGAGCTTTAAGTCAATCCTAGGGAACTAAAGCAAAGTAAATCCAATATACTGCTCCAACACAGGAAATTGCAGTCGGTTATTCCAAAGGTAAAAAATCAGCTTTATTGACCAAACAAGTAAGCGCTTTCGCCGTTAGGCTTTCTCAAACTCTACAAAAGCACAAGTTTGCAATCATTTAAATAATTAATACTAATCAATGATAGGTGGAGCATGAATTCAAATATTAAAGCGCCACTAACTACAATATTACATGCTTTTCATTTACACATGAAATAAAATAAAATGCAGGGCAATATTGCCTTTTATATAAAACAGGTAAACAACCTTAAAAACATTATCAAAACATTCCCAGCAAACACATAAACCACATTTTAAAATTGTATAAAGCTTTGTTGCATGAATGTTATGAGCATAAAATGTTAACAAGATAAAAACATATTAGAGTTGTGCAAAGCCACTGTTAACAAACAACTGTACCTAATCTTTTTATACAATTAAAAACTTAATGAATACTCTATACATTTATGCCATGACAACTCAACACAGAAGTGTCTATAAAGAATTTGTTTACTGTCGCTCATATGCATAATAAGAGTAAACTGATCTATCCAAAAAAAAGGGGAAGGGGGGCTGTGCATATAAAAAATAATATGAGCGTGTAACCTAAAAAATGTACCTATAAACAAATATATGTCTCTCTATATTCCAACAACACTAGAAATCTAACCAAAATGAAAAATTTAATCAAATAATGTGGATGCAGTCATAAAAAATCAAGAGAAGAAAAGCAAATATATATATACACACTAACTAGGTGAGATGTCCTTAGCTACCTTCTTGGTCTATAAACCCTTCTACCCTTCAACACCGGTTTGATGTGAAACTTATCATTAAGGCCTGGTGGTTCATCGGCTCTACATCTAACTATCCACCTGAGTTCACATTCAAGAGTTCTGTTTATTAAATCACCTCCTCTTGGACCAGAAACTAGATGTTGTATAACCATGTAGTTAAAAGTATGCTCAGGGCCTGATGTACTACAATGCTTGGCTAGAGCATTGAAATCCGCTTTCCTGATGTGATAGTTATGTTCCCTTATGCGGTCTTTGAATGCCCTGTTGGTTTTCCCTATATAAAAGCGGTGCATGATTTGCACCTCGCTAAATACACCAAATTTCTACTATTACAATTGGTGTTAGTATTGAAGTAAAGCGTATATCCAGTAACTGGGTGCACAAGCGTAAGGTCCTCATTAATAAAAACACAATGATTGCACATGCCGCATGGTACAGTATTCAAATTCATTTTTATCTTATATGAGTTATTCCCTCCAAACTTAGGCCTGCACAATAATCTTTGGAGGTTAGGTTTATTTCTATGTGTGACCCTAGGTCTAGGTCCCACTATCTTAGCAATTTCACCATGAGAAAGTAGGATGTCCCAATTTTTTGCAAACATGTTTTTAATCTCTCTGGTATCTGTGGTATATGACACTATCGGGCCAACTATTGTAGCCCTAGTGTCTGATGCCTCATCCACCTGCCCTAAGACCTCAGAGAAATACGGTCTAGCTTTGGTTGACCGCAATTCATGTACTTCTAACAGGACTTGTTCTACTAGCATCTGATCATAACCCCTCTCTGCAAATGTTTTCCGTAATTCTTCTATTTCTCTATAATAACATTCATCCACTGGGTTATATCTGGATGCTCTCATAAATTGACCTTTTAAAATATTACGAAAAACGTGTGTGGGGTGCATACTGCCCCTGTAAAGTAATGTATTACGATGGCATAGCTTACGGTGGATCGAAGTGTTTAAGAGTCCATTGTCAAGCTTATACACTTCTATATCAAGGTAGGAGATTCTATTCTCTGAACTATTCAAGGTAAATTTTAAAAAATCAGTGGAAGAATTCATGATGCTCACAAAAGCATGTAGGGATTCCATATCCCCAAACCAAAGGAGGAAGAGGTCATCCACAAATCTACGGTATAACCCCACAAACTCCTTGAACATGGTTAACTTATAAAGGAAGGTTTCTTCCCAAGTAGCTATGACAAGGTTGGCGTAGCTATTGGCACAAGATGTGCCCATAGCTATGCCATCCCTCTGTAAATAGTAATCCTTCCCAAAAATAAACACATTGTTAGACAAAACCATTTCAAGGTATAAAGTAATCAGATCTATTTTATCTGTAGTGAAATCTGAATGTTCACGTAAATACTGTTGTATAAATGTAATACCTACATCATTGGGGATTACCGTAAATAAACTTACGATGTCCAAGGTGACCAGAACATACTCCTTCCCCTCTTCCAGGCCACTAGTATACGAATACAAATCCAATAAAAACTGTTTGCTATCTCTAAGTATATATTCATTTCTATCTACCAATGGTCTCAACATAGTTTCCACATAAATAGATAGTGGCTCAGTCACCCACCCCTGCCCAGAGACTATTGGTCTGAGGGGTGGGTCTGTGCATGATTTATGTACCTTGGGCAGCCCCTGTATAACAGGGATGACTGGATGCTCTACTTTAAAGTAAAGGTATAGCTCCTCAGTAATACTCGAAGACATGAGTAAATCATCAAGTGTAAAATACACATCAAAAATTTTTTGTCCTACTATCTCCTGATCAATGTTATCATAGAACTTATCATCACTTAAAAGTAAAGTCATACGTTCATTGTAGTCAGTTGTTTCCATTAACACAATAGGGCCCCCTTTATCAGCTGGTCTTATTGTAAGCATGTCGTCATTCCTCAGGTCCCTTAGGGCCTGTCTTTGTTTGTAATTCAAATTATGTCTGTGTTTCGTATATGACTGTGTGTGAAAAAAATTATGTATGTCATTCTCCATGACATTGCCAAATACTTCTAACACCGGATGTAACTGAGGTGTAAAAGTACTATTAGTTTTAAAACGTGGTGCTTGATTATTACATTCATCCATGCCAAAGTCCAATTTTAACTGTGTCTTTCTGGTGAACATTCTCGTGTCAATCACTAAATCTACGACATCATCACCACAGGTAGGTATGAAACTTAAACCCCTATTTAGGACATATTCTTCATGCTTAGTGAGGACCCTATTTGATAGGTTAACAATTAATGTGGAGTCCTTTCCCACATCTTCTTGAGTGTGGGGCCATTGTAATCCTCCATAGACCCCTTTCTTTTGTGCCTGCCCCTGCTCATTGAGCGTTGTCTTCCTATGTGTTGTCCTACTGCTATAGGGAAAGGGACATTAACATTCTCTGCCACCTCATTGTTGGATTTGTTCCCTATTACCACTTTGGGTCTAACTACCATATCATTAGAGTTGTCTGCACCTTGTTCATCAGGTAGTAAATCAACTACATGTTCTCTACTCTGTGCTTGTACAGCTGAGCAGACAGTCTGCCCAGGAGTAACATTGTGATTTCCTGTCTCGGGTAAAACAACTACCCCTTGTATATGCTGCTCTTGTGTGACTGAATTATCATTCCCATGAACTGTATGAATATTAGTGTTAGGTATTCTGGTATCAGTGTCAGGATTTCTGGAAGGTTGTACCGTTGGTACTCGTGCATTCATCCTTGAATCTCGTGTGATGTAACTACCACGAAAATTGGTAGCTGTATAGGGACCAGATGTCCTTCATGGATGCATCTGCAGTCATAACAAGTGGGTTGTCCTGTCGTCAGGCAGCCCTGCAGTCGGCCGGATTCCAAAGTCCGGGTCCAGCTTCGGCTGATGTCGCACTCCACCCGACGTCATCTCTGCTGGTCTTCGGGTATAAAAGCATCAGCCGACGCCATTTTCCTCAGTCTTTCTTGCCGCGTGGCGAAGCAGAAGCTGTTCGCAAGTGCGGTCGGTCGGATCCAGAGATTACTTCTACCGAATACTACGAAGACTTCTAAAGCTAAGTACCCGTTGGGGACTCTTTCTTGCCTCAGCCGATGTCAGAAAAAGTTAACAATTGTTTAACCTGTGGGAAACAAATACCTCATAAAGATTTCCACTCTTACTGTCTGCCTTGTTTAGGCCCAGCCCACGGCGTAGCAGCCTGTTCGGCCTGTGCCTCTTTCAACCGCATCGCTCAAGGCGTCGGTCGGAGTTTGCAGAACAGTTTTCGGTACTGATTTTGCGTACATTATGCCGTCGGATCCTCCGACTACCCCAAAAACGCAAAGATAAAGACCGACACTGCGATCCGCGGTTTCGTCCGAAACCCGGCAAAGCAAACCAAGGAGTGTCTCGGTTTCGGCGAAACCGAGAAAACTGCTCAAAGTACAGCTGAACCTATTCTTACAACTGAGGCCCCTGCTACAATTCTTGAATCGACCTCAGAAATTTTACCCACTACGGTGGTTGACTTATCAGACACCATCCCCTTGGATGTCTCTACCCCAGCACGTGGTGCTGCTAGGCCTCCAGCAGCCATGTCCATTAAGGCCTTCGCCAGGGCTAAAGCAGCCAAGACTACTAAATCAGTGCCTGTTAAACCCCTCATCCAGGCCCTCTTCTAGTTCTCAAATGCTTTCTTTGGCAGAAGATTTAATTTCTTTAATTAGAGGATCTCAATCTCACCCAGTCAGGGCCTCTCAGCCCCCAGAGAAGAGACCTAGGGCAGAGCCCCCTGAGCCAGTGTCTTCTGATGATTCTGCTGATGAATCAGACATAACTGACCAGCCTGAGGCTCCCTTCTCCAATTTTGAAGATTCTGATGCTGAAGAAGCCATTCCAGCTGCTTCCCCACCAGAAGAATTCTCCTTTGGGGAAACCTTGCATGCCATGCGAGAACAGTTCCAATGGCAGCAACAGGATTTTCAGACTCCAGAAAAGACTTAGGACCTTTCTGCACCTCCCACAGCACAGGCCCTTAGCTATACCTCCTGTTCTCTCTGTGGTGGATGATGCTTTCAATGATGTTTGCTCCGCTCCAGATTCTTTACCCCAGCCCTGCCAAACCAGACAGATTTTACAGGGTGCCAGATACTCATCACCACCTTTACAAGGCCCCTCTTGCAGACCCAGAAACTATATCCCAGGGTCCCAAGGCAGTAGCCGCAACCACAGCTAAAACCCTATTCCTTCTGAAAGGGAAGCAAGGTCACTAGACAGATGGGGTAAAAGGTCTACACTTCAGCTACTCTCTCAGCTAGAGCTTTAAACTGTCAGTTTCACATGATACAATACCAAGAGTTTATGCTTGATCAGTTAACTAAAAAGCTAACTACTGATGAATCTCTTGATAAGAAATATGTATTAGAGATGGTAAATAACATACAACAGGTTAGCAACCATTCCTTAAAATGTGGCTATGATGCACTGGAGGCTTCATTTAGATCAGCCATGACAGGCACAGTGATAAGAAGACATGCATGGCTAAAGGAACAAGCTTTACCGGATCATGTTAAAGCTAAGTTGCTAGATGCTCCTATGGACAAGACAAGTTTGTTTGGTACACCTGCCCAGCAGGTTATGAAGAAAATGGAAGAAAAGGCAAAATCTGTTCAAACTGTTAAAGATTTCCTGCAGGTTCAACCCCAAGGTTTAGCAGGAACTGGCCTGCCAAATTGGTCCTTTCCTGACTCCACAAAATTTCAAAGGGGCAGGAATAGACGTTCCAGAGGCAGAAACCAATCCAGAGGAGGTGCCTACAGAGGACGACAGTGGCAAGGTAACAACAGAGGCACAGACACAGCCACTGCCACTACATCAGCACAACCACAGTGACTTAATCCTAAATCCGCCTACCAGGGAACAAATAGCAGCTCCTCTAGGCGGAAAGTTAACCTTATTTTCAAAGAACTGGCACTACATAACAAAAGACAAGTGGATTTTACAAACCATAGATCAAGGTTACCGGTTTCACTTCCACACTTTACCAGTCAAAAGAGGAATGCCAAATCTACCTCCAAATCAAACTACTACGCCAGATAATGGAGTTAGCAAACATGAGAGCTGTGGAAAGAGTGCCAACAGCAGAACAAGGAAAGGGGTTCTACTCCAGACTATTCCTAGTTCCAAGAAAGGAAAAAAGTTGGAGACCAATTCTCGACCTGTCCACCTTAAATACATACATCATTGTCCCAAAATTCAAAATGCTGACCCTACAGCAACTTCTTCCCATGCTGGGCAAGGAGTCTTGGCTGGTAACTCTAGATCTCAAGGAGGCATACCTGCACGTCCCAATTCGACCAATCTGCAGAAGATACCTCAGATTTCTTGCAGGATCAGAGCACTATCAATTCTCAGCATTGCCCTTTGGCTTATCTACTGCCCAGAGTATTCACAAAATGCCTGGCATCAGTAATCGCCCATTGCAGACTACAGGCAATTCAAATTTACCCATACCTGGACGACTGCCTGCTACAAGGGGACAACAAAGGCAAGCTGACAACAGATTTACAAAGGGTCATTTACTTGCTACAAGGACTGGGATACACAGTCAATTTACAAAAGTCAAGGCTGATACCATCCCAAACAAGGACATTCTTGGAATTGGACACAGTACAACAAATGGCATTCCTGACTACAGAAAAACAAAAAGAACTTCCTCTTTACTTCTTGGCACTAACAAAACTGAACAAGTTAACAGCAAGAAAATTTCTACAGGCCTTGGGCTTCATGGCATCATGCATAATCTTGGTCCCATTTGCCAGACTACATATGAGAAACTACAGTGGTACCTAAAGAATTTATGGTCCCAACACAGACACAGTCTAGAAACAGAAATCCCACTAATTCCATGCTTAAAACAGGAGTTCCTATGGTGGGCTCAGGCATGCCGGTCAAACCCAGGCCTGCCCTTCCGCAGATGTCAACCAAGCCAGACCATCACAACAGACGCTTCAGACCTAGGATGGGGGGCCCACATGCTGGACAAATGCGTGCAAGGATTGTGGACACAGGATCAACTTCACCTGCACATCAATCTAAAAGAAATGCTGGCAGTAAAACTGGCAATCCAAAAGTTCAAACCATTCCTCAAAGAGGGCCAGTTGATGATAAGGACAGACAACACCACAGTCATGTGGTACATCAACAAACAAGGAGGCACTCATTCATACCCCCTATGCAGAATGACCTTGGAGCTGTGGACCCTGGCACTCAGCTACAACATTCAGTTACAGGCAATATTTGTACGGAAAGACAATACTCCAGCAGACATACTAAGCAGAACCACTTCGGATGCCCACGAATGGAAGCTGCACCCGGACATCTTCAAGACCATCTCAAAGAAATGGGGAATGCCACAGATAGACCTATTCGCATCACCTCTCAATCACCAGCTCAAAAAATTCTGCACAAGGACATTCCACCCACTAGCATGGAAAGTGGACTCACTCTCCTTCAACTGGAAAGGCCTAACAGCATATGCATTCCCTCCTCTTCCTTTGATACACAAGGTACTACTAAAAATCAAGGAAGAACGTCCAAGGATAACCCTGATAGCCCCAAACTGGCCAAGACAACACTGGTACCCACTACTGAAGAACATGTCTCGAACAACATGTGGCCAATACCCTGATGCCTTTGATGTTAACTCAGAACAACTACAGCATCATACATCCAAACCTAAAACGCTGCAACTGACTGCATGGAACATCACATAGCAGCAGCTAATCCAGAACTTTCCCAAAGAGTTAAAGACATTATTCTTGAAGCACGCAGACCTTCAACAAGAAAGAACTATGCTGGAAAATGGAAAAGGTTTGTCATTTGGAGTACCGAAAGAGGGAAAGATGTGTCAAACATAGATATGCCTAACATTCTGGAGTATCTGGCCGAACTTCTTCATTCAGGCCTGTCCTACTCCTCCATCAAGATACATGCATCAGCTATTTCAGCAGAATACAGCTTTGATCCTCCTGTTTTTTCACACCCTTTGCTCAGGCAATTCCTCAGAGGAATCAAGAATGTAAAACCTCCAAGGAAACCACCATTACCAGCTTGGGACTTAAACTTTGTGCTAGAAAAGTTGACACTAGCACCCTTTGAACCAGCAGCAACAGCAGACCTACAACACCTGTCATGGAAAACTGCTTTCCTACTGGCAATCACTTCAGCAAGGAGGGTTTCAGAACTACAGGCCTTAATGGCAGTGCAACCCTTCCTAATCTTCCACCAAGATAGAGTGTCCATGAGGACTAATCCTACATTTATGCCTAAGGTGGTATCCAGAGTATCTTTAAACCAGGCAATCCACCTACCTTCCTTCTTTCCCAACCCACAAAACAGAGGGAAAGAATACTGCATACCTTGGATGTACATAGACAGCTACGCTACTACTTGGACAGAACAAAAATAGCAGAAAGACTGACCAACTTTTTGTAGCCTATGCAACAGGAAGGGAAGGAAAAGCTATTTCCAAACAGACAATCTCCAAATGGATAGGAAATTGCATACGATACTGTTACTCCTTCCATGGAAAACCAATTCCACAGAACATAAGACCTCATTCTACAAGGGCAACAGCCACTACCACAGCCTTCTTACGAGGAGTGGCAACCAAAGACATTATTGAGGCGGCTACTTGGACCTCCGTGCATACATTTGCCAAGCATTATAATTTGCCTCTTTATTCCAGATCCCGAGCAGGGTTTGCCACTGCTGTACTGCAAGGGATCTTAAACACACCATAATCTACTTTATCCTCCTCCCTAGTTGGCTATGGTATTCTACCCACTTGTTATGACTGCAGATGCATCCATGAAGGACATAGTACAGTTTTGTACCTACCATAAATGTAGATGTCCGAACTGGATAGCATCTGCAGTCAGGATTACCCTCCCTCCTTCCCTCTGTGGTATTCCTAGGGTGTTTACCCTCCTAATAGCTAGCTGTTGGAGTCTTTTATGGTGTATTTGTTTGTATATATGTACATATATGCTTATTGTTGTGTTTACCTCTATCTATTTGGAAACATTGGCATCTATCCAAATTTTACCCTGCAAGAGGGCTACTGGCATCTGGGGCAAGAAACACTGAGGAAAATGGCGTCGGCTGATGCTTTTATACCCGAAGACCAGCAGAGATGTCGTCGGGTGGAGTGCGACATCAGCGGACCCGGACTTTGGAATCCGGCCGACTGCAGGGCTGCCTGACGACAGGACAACCCACTTGTTATGACTGCAGATGCTATCCAGTTCGGACATCTACATTTATGGTAGGTACAAAACTGTACTTTCTATTTTGTTCCCTAGGCCAAGTGAACACTTGGTTGCTACTGAAATCCCTAACATCCCTACAAATTTTCACTACAAGCACAGAGTAGAGAACATGTAGTTGATTTACTACCTGATGAACAAGGTGCAGACAACTCTAATGATATGGTAGTCAGACCCAAAGTGGTAATAGGGAACAAATCTAACAATGAGGTGGCAGAGAATGTTAATGTCCCTTTCCCTATAGCAGTAGGACAACACATAGGAAGACAATGCTCAATGAGCAGGGGCAGGCACAAAAGAAAGGGGTCTATGGAGGATTACAATGGCCCCACACTCAAGAAGATGTGGGAAAGGACTCCACATTAATTGTTAACCTATCAAATAGGGTCCTCACTAAGCATGAAGAATATGTCCTAAATAGGGGTTTAAGTTTCATACCTACCTGTGGTGATGATGTCGTAGACTTAGTGATTGACACGAAAATGTTCACCAGAAAGACACAGTTAAAATTGGACTTTGGCATGGATGAATGTAATAATCAAGCACCACGTTTTAAAACTAATAGTACTTTTACACCTCAGTTACATCCGGTGTTAGAAGTATTTGGCAATGTCATGGAGAATGACATACACAATTTTTTTCACACACAGTCATATACGAAACACAGACATAATTTGAATTACAAACAAAGACAGGCCCTAAGGGACCTGAGGAATGACGACATGCTTACAATAAGACCAGCTGATAAAGGGGGCCCTATTGTGTTAATGGAAACAACTGACTACAATGAACGTATGACTTTACTTTTAAGTGATGATAAGTTCTATGATAACATTGATCAGGAGATAGTAGGACAAAAAATTTTTGATGTGTATTTTACACTTGATGATTTACTCATGTCTTCGAGTATTACTGAGGAGTTATACCTTTACTTTAAAGTAGAGCATCCAGTCATCCCTGTTATACAGGGGCTGCCCAAGGTACACAAATCATGCACAGATCCACCCCCTCAGACCAATAGTCTCTGGGCAGGGGTGGGTGACTGAGCCACTATCTATTTATGTGGAAACTATGTTGAGACCATTGGTAGATAGAAATGAATATATACTTAGAGATAGCAAACAGTTTTTACTGGATTTGTATTCGTATACTAGTGGCCTGGAAGAGGGGAAGGAGTATGTTCTGGTCACCTTGGACATCGTAAGTTTATTTACGGTAATCCCCAATGATGTAGGTATTACATTTATACAACAGTATTTACGTGAACATTCAGATTTCACTACAGATAAAATAGATCTGATTACTTTATACCTTGAAATGGTTTTGTCTAACAATGTGTTTATTTTTGGGAAGGATTACTATTTACAGAGGGATGGCATAGCTATGGGCACATCTTGTGCCAATAGCTACGCCAACCTTGTCATAGCTACTTGGGAAGAAACCTTCCTTTATAAGTTAACCATGTTCAAGGAGTTTGTGGGGTTATACCGTAGATTTGTGGATGACCTCTTCCTCCTTTGGTTTGGGGATATGGAATCCCTACATGCTTTTGTGAGCATCATGAATTCTTCCACTGATTTTTTAAAATTTACCTTGAATAGTTCAGAGAATAGAATCTCCTACCTTGATATAGAAGTGTATAAGCTTGACAATGGACTCTTAAACACTTCGATCCACCGTAAGCTATGCCATCGTAATACATTACTTTACAGGGGCAGTATGCACCCCACACACATTTTTCGTAATATTTTAAAAGGTCAGTTTATGAGAGCATCCAGATATAACCCAGTGGATGAATGTTATTATAGAGAAATAGAAGAATTACGGAAAAGATTTGCAGAGAGGGGTTATGATCAGATGCTAGTAGAACAAGTCCTGTTAGAAGTACATGAATTGCGGTCAACCAAAGCTAGACCGTATTTCTCTGAGGTCTTAGGGCAGGTGGATGAGGCATCAGACACTAGGGCTACAATAGTTGGCCCGATAGTGTCATATACCACAGATACCAGAGAGATTAAAAACATGTTTGCAAAAAATTGGGACATCCTACTTTCTCATGGTGAAATTGCTAAGATAGTGGGACCTAGACCTAGGGTCACACATAGAAATAAACCTAACCTCCAAAGATTATTGTGCAGGCCTAAGTTTGGAGGGAATAACTCATATAAGATAAAAATGAATTTGAATACTGTACCATGCGGCATGTGCAATCATTGTGTTTTTATTAATGAGGACCTTACGTTTGTGCACCCAGTTACTGGATATACGTTTTACTTCAATACTAACACCAATTGTAATAGTAGAAATTTGGTGTATTTAGCGAGGTGCAAATCATGCACCGCTTTTTATATAGGGAAAACCAACAGGGCATTCAAAGACCGCATAAGGGAACATAACTATCACATCAGGAAAGCTTCGGATTTCAATGCTCTAGCCAAGCATTGTAGTACATCAGGCCCTGAGCATACTTTTAACTACATGGTTATACAACATCTAGTTTCTGGTCCAAGAGGAGGTGATTTAATAAACAGAACTCTTGAATGTGAACTCAGGTGGATAGTTAGATGTAGAGCCGATGAACCACCAGGCCTTAATGATAAGTTTCACATCAAACCGGTGTTGAAGGGTAGAAGGGTTTATAGACCAAGAAGGTAGCTAAGGACATCTCACCTAGTTAGTGTGTATATATATATTTGCTTTTCTTCTCTTGATTTTTTATGACTGCATCCACATTATTTGATTAAATTTTTCATTTTGGTTAGATTTCTAGTGTTGTTGGAATATAGAGAGACATATATTTGTTTATAGGTACATTTTTTAGGTTACACGCTCATATTATTTTTTATATGCACAGCCCCCCTTCCCCTTTTTTTTGGATAGATTAGTTTACTTTTATTGTGCATCTGAGCGACAGTAAATCAGTTCCTTATAGACACCTCTATGTTGTGTTGTCATGGCATAAATGCACTCAGTATCCATTAAGTTTTTAATTGTATAAATGGATTAGATATACTTGTTTGTTAACAGTGGCTTTGTACAATTCTAATATGTTTTTACCTTGTCAACATCTTATGTTCATTACATTCATGCAACAAAGCTTTACACAATTTTAAAATGTGGTTTATGTGTTTGCTGGAATGTTTTGATAATGTTTTTAAGGTTGTTTACCTGTTTTATATAAAAGGCAATATTGCCCTGCATTTTATTTTATTTCATGTGTAAATGAAAAGCATGTAATATTGTAGTTAGTGGCGCTTTAATATTTGAATTCATGCTCCACCTATCATTGATTAGTATTAATTATTTAAATGATTGCAAACTTGTGCTTTTGTAGAGTTTGAGAAAGCCTAACGGCGAAAGCGCTTACTTGTTTGGTCAATAAAGCTGATTTTTTACCTTTGGAATCACCGACTGCAATTTCCTGTGTTGGAGCAGTATATTGGATTTACTTTGGCGTTTTAGTTCCCTAGGATTGACTTAAAGCTCAGTACTTTTTCAACACTGAACCGTCTTGGTGAGCTTACGGAATACCTTTGTAGGTATTTGAACTGTGGGAACTGTTTATGCTTTTGCCTTAGTGCAACTTTGAAACGGGACAGTGCGTTGTGGCGCTCTGCCTCTGTTATTTCTTTCTTGCGCATCGACAGTACTTTCTATACACGGAGGTGTGTTTTTTACTTTGTGTGAACTTGCAGATTGCCTACAGCGACAGCGTTTTATGGTGATTTATTTACATCACCATATAAGTTTACTGACTTTAACTTAAGTAACATATATAAACAGCTGCTGTAATCATATATGCTTACTCTCTGGCTTTACTCTCAAAATGGCACTAAGAATGGCACAGTTTAACATTTATACTTGCACGCTCAGTCTTTGACGTGCTTCTTAAAGATACAGCACATAGCTCGTGCTCTCTGATCTACAGTAGGGGGTCAAAAAAAGAGCATCTTTTTATTTTTCAGGTTAAAAGGCCTTCAGCTGCAGACCCCATATTGTCAGGGATAAATAATCTTTGTATAGGCTTAGATGTTCTTTGTAGTATTCATTGCTTCAGTCCTTACTTTTGGGATTCCTGCTTGCAGTTAACCTGACTGGCCAGCACAACTTCCAGAGCTCTGCCTTCCTCCCGTGGCCTTGGCCAAACCCCTCCCACCACTATGGAAGGACTTCAATTGTATAAGAGGTGTGTCAGCTTAGCCCATCGTTATATCTTTCCTGAGGTGCAAAGTTGTATGTGGTGTGTTTTGTACTGCTGTCAGTCCATTGGTGAGCCACCTTCTAGAAGCCAGATAAGTCCCTTTTAGACACGGGATTTTTCCTGTCATTACTCATCCCAACCCACCCTTTCTCCCCTTTTGCTCTTCTTCCGATGGAGAGAGTTGGAGGGTGCTTTGCCTTCTTTGTAAAAAAACAAAAAACATGAAATCAAAACCTAGGAACAGTAGGTTTTAAGTATTTTTCATGAGGGCTGCAAATTGCAATACCAAAATCAGCAGCTTAGCTAGGGTTGGGGGAAGGGGGCAGTCGCACTGGGTGCAACGTGTTAGTGTTGTGATTAGCAGGAGCCAGACATTCTTTGTTGTTTTACTGGTATTTAAGTACTAGTATTTGCAGTCTGGACTGAAGTGCTCAGAGCTCCATGTGTGGCATAAAGTCTAGCAACCTCTTGCTAATAATGTAGCAAGCAGTTGCTACAGTTTAAAAGGAAAGATGAGCTTTTTTTTTGAACTGCAAGAAATGAAGTGCCTAGCACTGTGTGTGTGGCATAAACAGTAACAACTGCATGCTACAAATGTAGCAAACAGTTGCTGTAATTTAAAGAAGAGTTGTTTTTTTTTTTTTTTTGCCCTTAGTTCTGGAGCAGCGGAGGACCTTTTTTTCATCAATTTAGAGTTGAGAAGGGGGTACCAGATGGAGACAGGATATCTAGCTAAGCCTGTGACCAAAATATCCCAAAACACAGATACATTCCCGTAGTTCCACAGGATTAGTAAGAAATGCTTTAGTCTGGGGTGAGCTGGAGAGGATGGACAAGGGTTTTACTTAAGACTTCTTCCTGGTCTCTAGAAAAGAAGGTACACAGATACTTATTCCGGTGCTGTCCTACATAAACAAGTTTCTCATTGTTCCAGCATTCAAAATGTTAACTCTACAAAGTCTGTTACCACCTGGATCTAGAGGGGGCATTACCTTCACATCCCCATTGTCAAGCAGCACAGGCAGTTTCTAATGGTTGCAGAAGTGTAGAGAGCATTTCCAGTTCACATCTTTGCCCTGTTGCTTGCCTACTGCACCCATGAACTTTACCAAATGCCTGCATCCAGTAATAATTTTTTGCAGGACAAATAGTGTCCCCATTTACCCCTGCCTGGATGACTATTTAATTTTAGTGGAATTGAGGGGAAGAATTCTTAAGGCTTTGAAATTCACCCTGAATTGATTCATGGATTTGGGTCACATGATCAACAAAAAAGAAATTATATCTGACTCCCTCAAGGAACTTGATGTTTTGAGGCATCTGCACACCACACTTCGCTGAGCCTTCCTTCCAAATGATAAAGTATTTCATCTACCCTAGTCTTACAAAAGATTTTATAGTCTGAGACAATATTAACAGGTGGGTTCCTTAAATTATTGGGTTAGATGGCATCATGCATTCTATTGGTACTATTAGCCCACCTGCACATGAGGAAGCTCCGGCAGATGGTGACCGCATAACCTGTCCCTAGAGACCACCATCTCATGTATCTCTTACATCAGAAAAGAGATCTTATGGTGGATTGCGCTGTATAAATGAAATCAGGGGATGCCCTTCAGTGTACTCCCAGTTCACTATGACCCTTATCACAGACATCTTGTAGGACATGTAGGCACTCATCAAGTTCAATAAACATGGGATGGCAAGATTAAAAAAAAATATGTAAGCATAACAAGAAATTATGGTGGTCATTGTAGCACTGAAGGTCTTCAACCCCATGTTCAAGGAAGGGGCTCTCCAGATAATGACAGTCAGCACCACAATGATATTGGTATATAAAAAAACAAGAAGGAACTCATTCATATCTTTCATGGAGTCTGGCAATGCAAACCTGGGAAATAACTCAAAGGGAAGGTATGATTCTGGCAATATCCTGTCTCAGTTTATTCTCACAGAAAAACCGAGCAGATATCAAGTAGACCCTCACAAATTGATGTTAAACAAGGATGTATTTGCTGATCTGATGAAAATTTGAGATGTATCAGAAATACTTCTGTTTGCCTCTCCTTTTAACTGGCAATTAAGATGGTTCTGTTGCAGGCAGACACTCCAGAAGCTTGAACAGATGCCTTCTCCCTGAACCAGGCAGGTGTATTTCTAAGGACATTCCTTCTTATACCCTTAGTCCCCAGGGTTTTACTAAAAAGGAAGGAGGAAAGGCCAAAAGTTATTTTGTTGGACTCATCTTAACCAGTGCAACACTGTTTTCCTCTCCTGCACAACATAAGAGGAGAATGGAAAGTGTTCATCAACATGCAGATCTTCTGACTCCAAACAAAGGGTCCCTCTTACACTCCATATTGGACAGCTGCGCTGAAAGCTTGGATGATTTCACACAGATCCCAAGCAGCTGTGTGCATTCTGATGATGTGCTTAAGATCAGTATGGAAGCTAGGAGACCAGACACAAGGAAAGCCCACTTAGCTAAATAGAAAATATTTATTTGTTTATTTTATTTATTTTATTTTATTTTACATTTGTTTACCGGGAAAGTCCGACTGGAACAAGGTCCATTTACAGCAGAGGCCCGGGGAGAAAAGCTTCATAAAATAACAGTACAAATACAACAAATGACACAAAAAATGTATGTACAGAGGCATATATGCAATCAGAGCTCCATGTCTTTATATGAAAACACATAATCCACGACTTTATTCTCCCTCTAGTACCATTCCAAGAACCTAGACTCAAACAAGACTAAAGCAGCATTGGTACTGTAATATCTGCCAGTCCTTGACAAAACTGGCCTGTCTTATTTTTCTGTGAAAGTGTGTACTTCTGCTATTTTAGCCAGCTAATGTATGGACCCACCCTCATATTCCCAGCCCTTCTATTAAGCAATTTCTCAAATGGGTGCTGCATCTTCAGCCTCCTTGAAAATATGTTGCTCCACCATGGGATCTTAACAGTGTTTTTTTTTTTTAAATGTCTGTGACACACTTTGAATTAGCTGCTTCAGTTACTCTCCAGTTCTTATCTTGGAATATGCATTTTTGGTGTTACAAGAACCTCTGAACTCCAGGCTTCGATGTGCAGAGAACCCCTTCCTAGTATTCCACCAGGGCAGGATATCCCTTTCCAATAACCTTTGTTCATGCCTAAGGTGGCCTCTTAGCTGTTCTACAAGCAAGCCATCCACTTGCCAATTTTCTTTGCAAACTCATGGAATAGAAGAGAAAGGACCCTTCATTCTCTTGATGGGCATAGACAACTGAGACGCATAAGAGCAAAGAATTCAGAAAGACAATCAGCTGTTTGCCTCCCTTGCAAAAGGGAAAGAAGAGAAACCAGTAAATAACCAAAACATTTCTTAATGACTTGGTCATTGTATTTATTTTTGCTGTACAGCTCATAGCAAAGCTACTCAAGGGCTTATCAGGGCTTGTTCCACTTGAGCTACTGTAGCCATAACAGCCTTCTTTGGTGGTAGCACCACACAAGCTGTAAATGAATAAACAACTTGCACTTCTACTCATATATTTTTAGACACTGTAATCTAGAGGTAGCCTCCAGGGCAGGGTAGGACAGGATTTTCCTCTGCCATCCTGCAAGGTCTTATCTCCTGACTCAATACTTCCAGTCGTCCTATTTCTGTACGATTTTGGAAACACACCAAAAGTGAGGACTTCAATGGTAAATACTATGATGAACATAGCACAGTTCTGTTAGGAACTTACAATACCACTAGGTTAGTTGCCCAACACAATGCATCTGAAATTCTCCAGGTGCAACTAACACTAGGTAAGACTGCAATCCAAATTGTAGCTTGCTACAGATCCCCCACCATGCCCCAAGGTTCTCACTACACCTTTCTAAACATACTGGAAAATATTAATATGGGTGATTTCAACTACCCTGCCATTAACTGGGAAAACTACTCGTGTACAACACCTTTGCCCAGCGGTTCTTGGAATTCATAAATTCCAATGCCCTGGATCAACTAATCCATAGTCCCACCAGGTGCTCCAATATCCTAGAACTGGTCATTACCAACATGGGAAATTGATGCTCTACACCTATGGTCACCCCTCATTGGTCAGGTCAGACCATAAGCTAATCACCCTTAACATCCACATCCCACCCCCACCCCCCCAGTAAGGAAACCTCCATAAAAAACTTCTTCAAAGCCAACTTCATGCTACTCAAGTCAGAAGTTACAAACTTCATGACACCCATGCAGACAGGAACTGAAAGTTCGACTGCTGAGTCCTACACTAAGGCACTGTATGAGCACATCTACTCATGCATGAATCGTGCCATCCCAAATAAAACCAAGATGCTCTCCTCCAAAAAAAGGAAGCCAATCTGGTGGTCCCCTGCCATAAACAAACTTTACAACAAAAGGAAGAAACTGTTGCAGAAAAGAGGAAAATCCCAGGATGCAAAATACTCCCTTACCAGCCTCAGTAAGAAGCTGAGATCCCTCATAAAATCCTCCAAATATAGTTATAAAAATAAAATTGCCAAAGATTCCAAAGACAACCACAAGGCATTCTATAACTATGTCAAGAATCTAAATGGCAATGCTCAGATCTGCTCTGAGCTACACCAGAATGGCATTAAATATACTGATCACAAGGATATTGCCAATATCCCGGCAGATTGATTCAGTGCCAACTTCACCCCCCTCTCACCCCATAAATGGCCAATCTCAATAATGGAAGATTGCCAAATTCCGGTAATAACGGCCACACAGGTAAAAATCACACTCTCCAAAGCTAAGAATACAGCATACATCGGACCAGATGACATCCCGGGCTGTGTACTACATGAACTACAAAATGAACTGGCATCTCACCTAAGTGTCATGTTTAATCATACCCTCACATCAAGCTTCGTGCCCACTGAGTGGTTGCACAGCTACAGTTATCCCACTCCACAAGGGTGATCCACCTTGGATCCCAGGAACTACCGCCCCATCAGTCTGACGAGCCTAATTTGCAAGGCCATGGAATGTATTATCATGGAACTTGTAAACAAAGACATTGGCAACCTTCAAACACTGGACCCCACCCAGTTTGGGTTTGTGGAGGGCCAATGTTGTCTACTGAATCTGATTGACTTCTTTGAATCAGTCTGCAGAGCCGTAGACGAGGGTAAGGCAGTTCACACAGCCTATCTGGACCTCACCAAGGCCTTTGACACCATCCCCCACTCTGGAATCATAGATAAACTTACTAAGCTGGGCATTAATCCGTACGTCACTCGATGGGTGGCCAACTGGCTTACTGACAGAACCCACACTGTAAAAGTAGCTGACTCCAAATCCAGCTCCAGACAAGTGACAAGTGGAGTACCTCAGCGTTCAGTCCTGGTACCTCTCTTGTTTGGCATCTACTTCTCTGAAGTACAGACCAACACTAAGGGACTCTGGCTAACAAAGTTCTCAGATGACTGCAAACTGGGAGCCATTATTGAATCCCCAAATGATGTGGATATTCTACAAAAGGGCTTTACAGAAACAGATGCTCAGTTCCAGAGCCATGAGCTCAAGCTCAATGCCAAGAAATGTGTAGTTATACCCTTTGGGAAAAAAACATGCACCCGTGAATTACCACATAGGTGGCAGTAGGCTAAACACTGAAAGTATAATAAGAGACTTAAGGACACAGGTGGACAGTGGTCTCACCTTCAATAACCACATCGCCACAACAGTTAGGAAATCCTTCTATGTGGCACACGTCATCACTAAGGGCTTTTCATCCAGAAAAAAGGAGGTCATTGTTCCACTGTACTCATCCCTCATTAGATCCATTATAGAATACAATGCCCCATTTGGTATGTACCTCTCAAGACATCTGCAACAACTGGAAAAGCCGCAGAAATACTTCACTAAAAGAATCACAGGCCTAAAGCAGATGCCCTATGCTGACCGTCTTAAAAAATTCCAGCTATACTCTGTCACATATCGTCTACTCCGAGGCGGTCTCTGCTTAACATACAAGGCCATGTCAAACCCAGAGCTGTTGGACATGCTACACTTAAAGAAATCCCAATCCCTCAGAGCCACACGCTCCAGGGATCTAAACCTTGTCATCACAATAAACAAAACATGCTGGAGGGATAGGTTCCTGACCCAGAGACTCCCCAGACTCTGGAATAGACTGCCCATGCATGTCAAGCAGAGCGCCTCTTTGGCCCTCTTCAAAAGGAACCTTGATGATTGGATGGGAGAAAGAAAATTCACCCCGGGGATCATGTCAGTCACCCTGCTAGACAGGTGTCCAGGGAAGTAAATAGTGTGGGAAGAAATATCCAGGGAATTGTTATGGCTAGGCTTGTATAGGCCCTAGGGCCAATAGCCTAGTACCAACCTATGAACCTATAAATGTAGATGTTCCACTAGACTCGCTGTTGCAGTCTAGCTACCCACCCTTCTACCCCACTATGCGTGTCTTTACTGGCACATAATCCAATGGTTGCAGATGGCACCATAGTCCTTTATCTTCACCTTCTGTTTAATTTCCCTACCAGGCTTCCTCCCTCTTTTACCCATACGTACTTCCTGGAGAGGGAGAGTGGGGACCTCTGGGGTATAGAGGGGAGTTACCAGCTTTGTCCAGTTTGGCTTTGGTGCTGGGGTCTTCAACCTTGCTTATCTAGGGCAAGAAAGCTCTGAAGATGGTATCAACCTGTTGTACCAATGACATCCTTGTGAATTGGCCAGGCTACTGTTAAAAATAGCTATTACTTTCCTTTAAGGATACAAATAATACGACAGAAATAATACTACTTTTAAGCAATTGCAGCACATTTTTCCAGCTAAGGACAACAAATCACACATCTTCCCAATGTTGACTCTTGCAGTTAGCAGAAGTAGCTTGCATGCCTGTTAAACAGAATTTGAAGCAGGAGCTGTCATGTAACACTTTCTGCAGGACAACAAAGTTACAATGTTAGAAAAGTCTACAATTTCACTACTGTGAATATATTAGAACAGCTTTAAGAACAATATAAGTCAGAGTAATATGGGCAAAAATTAAAAAGTGGTCAGATTCCAGAAACCGTTTAAGATTCTTGGGACTCACACTACTGCAACTCTACACTGCAGCTAAAAAAAAAAACTAATTTCCTTATGTCTAGCATGGCTCATGAAAGGGGGCTTGAAATGGATTCTGGAACAAGACTTCCAAACTGTGAAAGAAGATCAGGTTAATATGTCAGACCACATGATGGTAATTTTGTGGAAAAACATATTAAACAATAATAAGTACTCAAGTGGTTTAAATGCATTAAAACAGCTTAGAGTGCAAAGATACAGTGAATTTTTTGTGTGTGTTTGAGTGGAGTTTTCTTTTAACCTGATTATTGCTGAAATGTATGTGTCTGTCTGTTTGTGTTTGTGTGTGCATGTGTATGTGCCATGCTACATCTTTAAGTTAAACATGCAGATTTCTAGTTGGGAATTGGGACATCTATGCTTGTTTTGTGCTAACGGTTATATTTTGGGCTCAGATGGAAAGAGAATCCTTCACATTAATGTAGTGTGCTTATGTACTGAAATGGGGCATTGCAGTAGATGATGCTAAGTATTGGGAGGTAGGATGGCACAGTGGCTCAGCAGATAATGTTGTCACCTTACAGCAAGAGGTTTCCCAGTTCATTTCTTGGCCAGGGTGACTTCTATATGTAGTCTGCGTGTCCTCCCTCTGATGTTCTTTGTGTTTCACTGCTGCAGTTCTAACCATTGGGTTATCCATGCTGTGGTAGCTCTCAGTCGGTCCGAATACCATTGTCAAGGTTTTATGGGTTGGCTGCTGTCACTTCCTGGGTGATGTCATGTTGTCCGAGGTTTAAAGGAGAGCAGGAGATGCCATTACCTCAGTCTTTCTTGACATGGAGCTCGTAGCAGAAGCAGTTCGCAACAGTGCCGGTCATCTGTTTCCAGATTTCGAACTTCAGCTGAAAACATCTAAAGCTAATTACCCCGTTGGGGATCCTTCCTTTTTCTTGCACTAACCGATGTCTGAAAAAGTCAATAACTGTCTCGCCTGTTATTTTCGTCTTCCATCTCTGATTACCGATATGGCATCCATCAGTCAGCAAACCACAGAAATTCTGAAAAAACGTAAATATAAGGATAGAGACAGACCGCATAAGACCAAGCCTTTCGATGACACTACTGCTAAAAGGGTCATCAGTTCTTTGGAATTCAGTAAGGCGCTTTTGCAGCCTCTGATGCCCAACTCGATTACTTCACAGGCCTCTACTGAGACCTGTTCGGAGTCCTGCATGCCGCAGATGTCTGCATCGTCTAATGAGCCTTCTGCTGTCTCTGACTCGGTTGGGTCTGGAGCCACTAAGCAGGCACCAGCTTCCGAGGATACTGCTCGCACTTCGGAATTCACTTCAAGGCCTTCACCCTCTCTTCCAACTAACACACCGACAACACCGAGGGATACTCTTCAGGCCAGACTTAGAGCTACTCCAAAGAAAACAGCAAAAGTCTCCATTCCACTACTTCACCTCCTCCTCAAACTAGAATGCTTAAAATGGAGGAGGATCTCATCACTTTTATCCGGGGGTAATCAGGCCACTCCAGCCAAAAGGAGAAGGGAACCTTTTCCAGACATCCAATCGGATTTAGACTCAGAGGGATCTGACGCCTCTGTTTTTGAAGAGGAAAATCCTCTTGCTGCCTATGAAGACTCAGATGCAGAAGAATCTATTCCTTCTGCATCACCTCCAGAGGACTTTTCCTTTGGGGAACCCTCTACAACCTCAGGGAACACTTCCAGTGGAAATCAACAGATTTCCCTCAATCCAAGAAAAGACTAAGAGTTTCTGGACCTACCCCAGCATAGGCCTCTGGCCATCCCACCCATCTTGGAGGTGGTAGATGATGTTTACCTAGAATCCAGCCTTACCCCTGACACCCTTCCACCTGCCCCCAAAACCTGACAAGTACTACAGGGTACCTGACTCACAAAAATTCCTCTTCAGAAATCCTATAGCAGATCCAGAGGTGATTACTCAGGGACCTATGGGAGTTAAGGCTACCTATGCAAAGAATCCTTCTCCCTCAGACAAAGAAGCCAAGGACCTGGACAGATGGGGTAAAAAAGTATATACCTCTGCAACTTTAACAATAAGGGCTCTCAACTGTCAGTTCCATATGTTAAAATGTCAACAGCACACTTTGGAACTTTTGAAACAGAAAATTTCTGCTTTACCAGATTTTGCCAACAATAAAGAGATAGCAGAATTACTGCACTCTTCATCTCGGGTGGCAAAGCACTCCTTGCACTGTGGATTTGATGCCCTAGAATCTTCTAGCAGGGCAGCAGTGACAGGATCTGTTATTAGAAGACATTCATGGCTGAAGAAACAACCTCTCCCTGATCATGTCAAAGCTAAAATCATGGATGCACCTTTTGACAAAGACTGCTTGTTTGGACAGAAAACTGAAGTGGTACTTAAGATGGAAGATAAAGCAAAATTGATGCAGACTATTAAAGATTTTCTTCAAGTACAACCTCCTAGGTTCAGCAGAAATTTTCCCCTTTAAACAGTGGTCCTTTCCTGTACCAAACAGGTAGGCACAAGGCAAAACCCACAGGGACAGACCCACCAGGATTCAAACTCAGGGCCAGCAAAGAACTAAACACTGGCCCCCCTCAAACACTAGAGCAGGGAGTTAAAAAGCAACCCTGTATGGAAAAGAACCTCAATGACTACCTTTCCCATTTCTGCCTGCCTCCACCACACCAAAAGCTAGGAGGAAGGCTATCTCTATACAGAGAAAATTGGAACTCTGTAACAAAAAATCAGTGGGTCTTAAAAATCATTGCTCAGGGGTAGATATTCCATTTCCAAGAACTACCACCTCCAAGATGGTACCCAGACCTACCTCCAAACCATTGGCAAGAAGCATTAAAACAAGTGCAAAATGTAATATCCCTAGGGGCAGTAGAACCTGTATCTCCAGGACAAGTTGCAAAATGATTCTATTCCAGACTATTCCTAGTTCCCAGGAAAGAGGGGACTTGGCGTCCCATCCTGGCCCTATCCTTTCTCAATACCTGCCTGGAAATCCCAAATTTTAAAATGCTTACCTTACAAAAGCTTCTACCAATGCTGCCAAGCAAAGCTTGGATGGTCACCTTAGACCTAAAGGATGCATACCTGCACATCCCCTTAAGGGGATCATGCAGAAAATTCCTGCACTTCAGCACAGGATCATTACACTTTCAATTTTCTGCCTTGCCCTTTGGCTTATCTACTGCTCCCAGGATATTCAACAAATGTCTACCTCCTGCCATTGCCTTTTGCAGGCAAAACAATGTACAGATATACCCTTACCTGGACAAATGTCTCATCCAGGCAGACTGCAAGGAACTGCTCCTGCAGCACCTCTCATTTGTAAAAACCCTACTCACCTCTCTGGCATTCACTATCAATGAAAGGAAATCAAAACAGACACCTACCTGGAAAGTCATATTTCTGGGAGCCTTACTGGACACAGAACAGCAAATGGCCTTTTTGTCCCCATAAAAACAAGGTTTCTTACCAAAATACTTCACTACTCTGGCCTCCCAAACCCAGCTTTCTGCCACGAAAATCCTGCAAGCTCTAGGGTACATGGCCTCATGCATCCTCCTGGTACCTCTGGCCAGACTACACATGATGAAAATTCAGTGGTACCTAAAGAACCTATGGTGTCCACACTCACAACCTCTGGACACCTCCCTGCCTGTGATCCCTTGCATAAGATCCAAGTTCCTCTGGTGGGCCCAGGCCTGTGCTCTGAACAAGGAACTTCCATTCACCCTCTGTCCATCAGACCAGACCATAACTACAGATGCTTCGGACATAGCCTGGGGTGCCCACCTAGAAGGCAGATGTGTCCAGGTCTCTGGGACACACAAATACTACCCTGGAACATCAACCAAAAGGAAATGATACCAGTGCAAAACTCTCTGGTATCCTTCAAACCCTACCTCAAACCAGGGGTTCTTCTTATAAAAACAAGACAACACCACAGTCATGTGGTACATCAACAAACAGGGAGGGACTCAATCTTATCCCCTGTGCAGACTAGCCATAAACCTTGTGGCTAGCAGCCTCATCCATGGGAATACATTTTATAGCCCAATACCTACCAGGCATCAACAACACCCTGGCAGACCACCTAAGCAGAAACCTGCTGGACCCACATGAATGGTAAATCCACAGAGACATTTTTCTGCAAATTACCCACACACGGGGGACCCCCTAGGTGGACCTCTTTGCCTCTCATTTAAATCACCAAGTACAGAAATTCTACACCAGGGAGTACCATCACCTGGCCTGGAAGGTCGGTGCCCTGACCTTCCCTTGGAATACCCTCTTTGTATATGCATTCCCACCTCTGCCTTTCATTCCAAACGTATTAATCAAGGTAAGGAAGGAAAACCCAAGAGCAATACTCATTGCCCCAGATTGGTCCAGACAGCATTGGTACCCACTGCCGCACAGCCTATCTCACCAGCCCCCCTGGCAGCTGCCTCTGATACCTCACCTGCTATCCCGGGGGGAATCAATGCTGCACTCAGACCTTCAGACACTCAAGCTCTTAGCATGGCTTATTCTACCCAAACCAACAAGGAATCTATGCTAAGCAAGCAAGTCCTTGACATCATCACAGAAGCCAGAAGGCCCAGCACCAGAAAGTCCTACACTGGAAAATGGAAAAGATTCTGCTCCTGGAACCAGACCAAGGGGGCAGACATGCATCTGCCCTCCATTTTCTTATTTTAGATTACCTTGCTGAGCTTCTTAATAAGGGTCTCTCCTTCTCCTCCAAAAAGATCCATGCCTCTGCCATCTCGGCACACTTTGATACAAAACGGCCATTGTTCTCCCACCCTCTTATTAAACAATTCCTTAGAGGACCCTCTAATAGCAGGCCTCCCAGAAGACAGTCCACCCCAGCCTGGGACCTAAACTATGTTTTAGAAAAGCTTACTCTGCCTCCCTTTGACCCTGCAGCATCCTCAGAACTTAAGTACCTCTCTTGGAAGATTGCCTTTTTCCTGGCTATTACTTCAGCCAGGAGAGTGTCAGAGTTTCAAGCCTTAATGGCCATTGAGCCATTTATCATCTTCCATGCAGACAGGGTCTCCCTGAGAACCAATCCCTCCTTCATGCCAAAGGTGGTTTCGGATGTTAAACTCAAACAGGCCATCCACTTGTGCCCACCTTCTTCCTTAACCCTCAGAATAAGGGGGAAAGGATACTGCATTCTTTGGATGTGCACAGGTAACTCAGATTTTATCTGGATCATACAAAGACATTCAGGAAAAGTAACCAGCTCTTGGTCAGCTTTAAAACAGGGGCACAGGGGAAATCAATATCCAAACAGACCATTTCCAGCTGGATAGCACTCTGCATCCAATTTTGCTACTCCTTTCATGGAAAACCACTCCCTAGGACCATCAGAACCCATTCCACTAGGGCAACCTCTATTTCCACAGCATTCCTTAGAGGGGTACCCACCGAGGACATCCTGGAAGCTGCCACATGGACTTCAGACCACACCTTCACCAAACATTACCATCTGAACCTATTCTCAAAATCTAGGGCTGGGTTTGCCTCTGCAGTTCTGCAGGGCATGCTCTCCCAAACTTAAGTTTCTGTTAACCTTCCACCCTTCTCCTCAGCTTTTGGAATCTTCCCAATGATTAATACTGCAGCAGTGAAACACAAAGAACATAGTACAGTTGTGTACACTTACCATAAATGTAGATGTTAGTGTCCTCACTGCTGCAGTCATGCTTTCCCTCCTTCCCCCTGGATATCTGCTGTCCTTGGAGAGACACATATTTCTGTGGGGGTCTCTGATCCCAGGACTACTAATAATTATTAAAATTGGACTTCTTTGGTTGGTTAAGGCAAGAAAAACTGAGCTAATGGTGTTGCCTGCTCTCCTTTATAGCTCGGATGACCTGACATCACCCAGCAAGTGACAGCAGTCGACACATAAAACCTTGATTCTGGTATTCAGACCGACTGAGTGCTACCACAGCATGGATAACCCAATGGTTAGGACTGCAGCAGTGAATGCACTCGCACATCTACATTTATGGTAAGTGTATGCAACTGCACTTTCTTGTGGGTTTCCTCCAGGTGCTCTGGTTTCCTCCCACATTTCAATGACATGCAGTGGCTTGGATAGTGCAAACTGGCCATAAGAGTGAGTGTGCATGCTAGTGTGTGGTGTGAAAGAACAACTGTTGCAAGGCTAGCCACCTGGCGGTGTGAACCTTGGCTCTAGTGACACCTTTACCCCCATGTACAAAAATGAAAAGGGTTGGGGGATGGATATATTACAAGGAATATGACTGCTTCCACACTATGCAGACTTTGAATGGGTGGATGTGTTTAGAAAACCACAAACTTGTCTGCAGCCCATCACCTACACCATAGTGATTTATAAAAAAGCAGAAAGAAAGCATATCAAAAATTAGGGATGGTTCTGCTTTCTTTCATTTTTAGTACAATGTTGTATGGACAGTGAAAACAGGGGCCTGTGTGTCTCTTAATACAGTAGCATATTTAGTGCTGATTTTTCTAGTGGATATACAGAGAGGAGAAGAAGGAACTCACAGTAACACAAAGACATGGCCACTCACACACACACACACACACACACACACACACACACACACACACACACACACACACACACACACACACACACACACACACACACACACACACACACACACACACACACTCATATGCACATGTGCATACAGATAAAATGAAAGAGAGATATGAGGAAAAAGGATATGAGCTGGAAAAGTAATGTATAAAATGGAGTTTATATGTGTGTGTGTGTGTGTGTGTGTGTGTGTGTGTGTGTGTGTGTGTAAGGAGGCTAGTAAGAAGAGGGTGGAGAAATATTTTTTTAACCTTCACATTGATAGTTTATATCAAGGACAAGTCCTAAGTTTCAGTGATTGCACATGCTGGAAAAACTAGATTGTTCAGTTTGTAGGTGCCTTTCTCTCAGCATTTGCAAAAGGCATACTCTTATGTTAATTTGTACAGAAGTATGTTTTGCCTTTCTACATTAAATGTTTTATTATGCTTTTCCACTCTGTACTTGCAACCAATGTTTCTTTTAATCATCCCCCATGAAAGGTGACAATCTTCTCGAATGCAGTTGGACTGGCTAATCCATAAAATGATGCATCTGATTGCTTAACAGGGACCATCTAAACTAGTTTCTTCACAGATAAGCGTGATCTGTAAGTTTGTTTTACTGCCACACCTTAAGCTACATTAATGCCAGGAGCTGTTGTCTGGAATTGAAGAGACTCTTTGTTCGATATGTATGGTCTGTGATCACGGTAAGAAAGTTCTGACATTTTCCTGTAAGAGCAGACTGGTTTTAACTGACAGTTTTTATGTATTTCACTTAGGACACCTCTAATTGCTGGCCTAAATTAATTGTCCGAAAAGTTTTAAAGTTTCAGCTACTAGGGAATTTCAGCAGTGGATAAGAGATTAAAGAGTAAGGGTGCAGCCAAGCTTTGCTCTGTAGTCCAATGTTTACTAGAACCTTCCTTTGCACACAGTGTGACTGAACAATATACTCAGAAAACAGACCGTTAATGTGCAGGAGTTGCTGCCTGAGTAAATCCTTTCAGGCTTCATAACAGTGGAAATCTGAAGAAGCATGCCTGTGTAGCATGTGAAAGCGCTTATTTTATCTCATTTTGTTTTACTTCAACATTAAATACTGATTTTATAACATCGTGGTGGTTGTGTCCAGTTTTGGTCTTGATACTTTTCTCATTGGGAATTACAACCTTCAGACGGTAGCAGCACTTATTTTTCTTTATCTTCATAACAGTATGCTAATATTATATTTTCATACTGCATGCTAATAATTGTTAATGGAAATCCTAATTACCTGTAGGCAGTTGCATATCTGCTTTAAGAAATGACACAGACTAGACTTTTGAATGTTGAACTCTTACACTTGCCATGGAAGTACTTATAGCATCTAATAAATTCAGATTAAGAATGTTAAGTTTTACTGAATCTATGGTGCAGAAGAATGGAACTCTTGACTGGATTCAGTTAGTGAGTTGGGGTTGGGGCCAAACCTCTCAAACTTCCAGACTTTCACAAAATGTCCAGATGTTCATCGTGTTACCCTGCTGCAGTCATCACACTTGGGTTATCCTGTCGTCAGGCGGTCCTGCAGTCGGCCTGAATTCCAAAGTCTTGGTCCGGCGTTGGTTGCTGTCACTTCTTCCCTGACGTCAGTGCGCCAGGGGTATATAAGAGGCATCCAACGCCATTTTCTTCAGTCTTTCTTGCCGCGCGGTGCCCGAAGCAGAAGCAGTTCGCAAGTGCCGGTCAGCCGACACCTGAGATTTTCGAATCAAATTTCAGTCCACAGTCTTCAAAGCTAAGTACCCTGTTGGGGAACCTTTTCTTGCCTCAGTCCGATGTCAGAAAAAGTTAACAATTGCATTTCTTGTGGGAAGCAAATACCTCATAAGGACTTTCATTCTTATTGCATACCTTGCCTAGGCCCAGACCACGACGTCACTGGTTGTCGGTTTTGTGCTAGGTTCAATAAACGAACTATAAAGCGACGCTTTGATTTCGCATGACACTACTTCGGTAGGAAATTTAATTACACTATGCTGTCGGAGCAACCGACTACCGGCGTGCATAAAAAATGCAAAGATAAAGACAGGCAGCCTAGATCCAAGCCAGACTCCGAGGCCTCGGTTGGGCCGGTCGCCGGTTCTCCGGTTTTCAGTGAGTTGCCTACGCAGTCCCTGGCTACCGCAGAATTGGAAGCCCAGACCACTTTGGATTCTCTAGCAGAGAGTTCTAGGCCGATGCAGCCATTTACTTTAGGCCCTGCCGACGACATTGCAGAAGGAGAAGCCGGTGCTGTAGAAACACCTTTGGTTTCAGAAGGTGTCTTCAGACCGACTACTCTCACCATAAAATCTTATGCTAAACTTAAGACTCCTCTAAAACCAAAAAAGACTGCACATCAGTCTCCAGTTCAAGGCCCCATGTCTAAGAAACAGATGCTTAAAATGGCTGAAGATTTGATTTCTTTAATCAGGGGTTCCCAACCCCACCCAACAAAAGGCCTAGACAAGAGGAGGATTATGCCTCCTCTGACCAAGTGTCTATTTCCTCAGGCTCCTCTGAGGAACAGGATTACTCCTTTCTCCCTTATGAAGATTTTGATGCTGAAGATTCCATTCCCTCAGCTTCTCCCCCTGAAGACAATTCCTTTGGGGAAACCTTACATACCATGAGGGAACATTTCCACTGGGAAGGTCAGGACTACTCCGACTCAAAGAAAAGGCTCTGAGAGTTTCTTTTACTCTCCCAGCACAGATCACTTGCTATCCCCCCAGTTTTAGATATTGTGGAAGATGTTTACTTAGAATCTAGTCTAAATCCAGATTCTCTGCCTCCTGCTCCAGCCAAACCAGATAGATACTATAGAGTGCCTGACTCACACAAATTCCTTTACAAAAGCCCTGTTGCTGATCCAGAGACAATCTCCCAGGGTCCCAAAGGGGCTAAGGTTTCTATGGCTAAAAATCCTGTATCCTCTGAAAGGGACTCCAGAGCACTAGATAGGTGGGGGAAGGTTTACACCTCAGCTACTCTAGCTATGAGAGCACTAAATTGTCAATTTCACATGCTTAAATACCAGCAATTCCTAAAGTCTCAAATAAAACAAAAGATGAGCACGCACCCTCAACAGTCTGAATTCAAGGAAATGCAGGATCTGTTGCATGCAGCTGAACAGGTGGGCAAACATACTTTATAATGTGGATTTGATTCCTTGGAAGCTTCCTGTAGAGCAGCTGTTACTGGGTCTGTTATACGTAGGCATGCTTGGTTAAAGGAACAAACTCTGCCTGATCATGTTAAAGCAAAGTTACTAGATGCACCCTTACAGCAGAATGTCTTATTTGGGGTTAAAGCAGAAGAGGTTTTAAAGAAAATGGAGGATAAGGCAAAATCTATGCAGACGGTCAAAGATTTCTTACAGGTACAGCCCCCACACTTCAGCAGAAATTGGCCAACAAAAAATTGGTCCTTTCCAGCTTCTGACAGACTACAGAGGGGTAAATACAGGCGCCCAAGGGGCAGAGGACAACCACAAATCCCTTACAAACCTCGCCAATGGGGCACTGCAACACAGAAGGGAGGACAAGACAGGTCCCTAACTACTAGAAGGCAAACACAATGACTTAAACCTCAAACTGCCAAGCAAAACTTTCTTGCCAGCTCCCCTGGGAGGAAAATTAGCACTTTTTACAGACAACTGGCGCATTGTAACAAAGGACAAATGGGTCCTAGACATTATCTCATAAGGATACAGATTCCATTTCCACACCTTGCCAAGGATAAAAGGAATGCCAAAACTGCCACAAAATCAATGGGCAGAGGCACAAAAACAAATTACAGCTCTCATGGACATGAGAGCCATTCAACTGGTACCTACACAAGAGCAAGGCCAAGGATTTTACACAAGGCTCTTTCTAGTCCCCAGAAAGGACAATGCTTGGAGACCCATTCTGGACCTTTCAATTCTAAACACCTTCTTGCAAGTACCCAAATTCAAGATGCTAACACTACAGCAGCTTCTTCCCATGTTGGGCAAGAAAGCTTGGCTAGTAACATTGGACCTCAAGGAGGCATACCTGCATGTCCCTATCAGACAAAATTGCAGAAGATACCTCCGTTTCATTGCAGGTTCAACCCATTACCAATTCTCTGCACTGCCCTTTGGCTTATCTACTGCGCCCAGGGTCTTCACAAAATGCCTGGCACCAGTAATTGCATACTGCAGACAAAGAGGAATTCAAATATATCCTTACATGGACGACTGCCTCATCCAAGCAGAAAGCAAGGACATTCTCTTACAACATCTGACTTTTGTAAAACACCTTCTAAGTTGCCTAGGGTACACAGTAAATGAAAAGAAATCAAAACTAGTGCCCTCACAAAATATGACATTCCTGGGTGCCAGCTTGAATACAATGGCCCAGATGGCTTATCTGACGCCAGACAAACAACTACAATTAACTCAATACTTCAAAATAATGGCAACAAAGACCCAACTCCCTGCAAGAAAAATTCTGCAGGCCTTGGGCTTCATGGCATCTTGCATACTACTAATACCATTTGCAAAACTGCATATGAGGAAATTACAATGGTACCTAAAAAGCGTATGGACTCAACACAGCCACAGCTTGGAAACAATGATACCTCTCATTCCCTGCCTTCAGCAGGAGATTCTATGGTGGTCACAGGCATGTCACCTCAACAAGGGTCAGCCTTTCACCTTACCCCCAGCCAGGCAAACTATGACAACAGATGCATCGGACTATGCCTGGGGGGCACACATGGCAAGACAGTGCATTCAAGGCATATGGACTGCAGATCAAAGGAATCTGCACATCAATCAAAAAGAAATGCTAGCTGTACAGAATGCCCTGACAGCCTTCAAGGACCTCTTACATCCAGGACAGCTTATAATAAGGACAGACAACACCACAGTAATGTGGTACATAAACAAATAAGGGGGTACACACTCCTACCCTCTATGCAGGCAAGCAATGACCTTGTTGAACACAGCACTGGCTTACCAAGTTCAATTACAAGCTCAATTCCTGCCAGGAAAAAAGAACACATTGGCAGACAACCTAAGCAGAAACATCATGGATCCCCACGAGTGGAAACTGGATCCAGAAGTATTTGCAATGATAACTCAAAAATGGGGGTGCCCAGACATAGACCTGTTTGCCAGCCCCCAAAACTATCAGCTAACAAAATTTTGCACAAGGACATTTCACCATCAAGCTTGGAAAGTGGACACACTCTCATTCAGTTGGAAAATGCTGACAGTATATGCCTTTCCTCCATTGCCCCTTCTCACAAAGGTGCTGCTGAAAGTCAGGATGGAGAGACCCCGAATGATACTCATTGCCCCAGACTGGACTCGCCAGCACTGGTACCCACTATTAAGGAATATGGCCCAGGGCCCACCATGGATTTTACCACAAATTACTCATCTGCTCACACAGCAAGACAGTCAGATTCTACACAGCCAGCTCAAAACCTTAAATTTGGCTGCATGGCAAATCACCTAAGAAACCAGCCAGCTCCTCTTTCACAAGCTGTTATGGATGTTATTCTGGAGGCCAGGAGGCCCAGCACCAGGAAAGCCTATTCAGACAAATGGAAAAGATTTTGCACCTGGAACCAAGCTAAAGGCCAAAATCCCCTTGAGCCGTACATACCTCAGATTCTACAATATTTAACTGAGATGTTACACAAAGGACTTTCTTTTTCATCTATTAAAATCCACGCCTCAGCTATTTCAGTTCACTGCAGCATGGATCCTCCCTTATTTTCACATCCACTTCTAAGGCAGTATCTCAGAGGGGCCAAAAACATTAGGCCTCCCAGGAGAGAGCCAACACCAACTTGGGACCTCAATTTTGTTCTGGAAAAACTTATGCTACCTCCTTTTGAGCCAGCTTTCTCAGCTGACTTAAAGTTTATATCATGGAAGACTGCCCTGCTGCTAGCAATTACTTCAGCCAGAAGAGTCTCAGAGCTACAGGCACTAATGGCAGTAGAGCCTTTCCTCATTTTTCATCAAGACAGAGTTTCTCTATGAACCAACCCCTCCTTTATGCCTAAGGTGGTATCCAGTGTGGCTCTAAATCAAACCATCCATTTACCCACCTTCTTTCCAAATCCACAGAACAAAGGAGAAAGACTCCTGCATTCCGTGGACATTCACAGGCAGCTACATTACTACTTAGGTAAAACTAAAGTTTTCAGAAAATCTGACCAGCTTTTTGTATCCTATGTTACAGCATCACAAGGAAAGGCTATCTCAAAGCAGACCATTTCCAAATGGATAGGACATTGCATATGTTTTTGCTACACCCATCATGGAAAACCAGTTCCTGCTAGCATAAGGCCCTACTCCACCAGGGCAGCAGCTACATTTACAGCCTTCCTCAGGTGGGTGCCAACCAAGGATATTCTGGAATCTGCAACTTGGAGTTCAGTACACACCTTCACCAAACACTATCACTTACCACTTTACTCTAAGAGTAGAGCTGGCTTCGCCACTGCAGTTTTGCAGGGTCTTCTAGCCTCCTCTAACCCTCTTTGACT